>NC_081557.1:237213488-237265988 GCF_022355385.1 Mustela nigripes | reverse complement strand
TCTCTCCCGAACGACAGGGATTTGTCTGATAACCCCCCGAAGACCAAATGTCAAGTTTAACCAAATAGTTATTGCTTTATCAACCCGAGTCTGCAAATAAATTAATCAAAAGCAAATCTGTCCTTTGTGCGGCTCATTTGCTGGTAATGGATGGATATGAAGATTTGCCGATATTATTGTCTGTCATTCAATCTAACAAAGTGAACATTTATTGCATATATATTAAAAATTATCCCGGAATCGAGTGGCGCCGGGTTGCATTTATTGGAGTCTTCCCAGGGGTGAGGTCCCCTCGGATGGGAGCGCGTGGGGAAGAGAGAAAGTGCAAGAGCGCGTGTCCCAAATCTCTTTAAGCCTCGGCGCCCGCCTCTGCTCCCTCCCCGCGGCGTCCTGCCCCGCAGCCTTTGCCCTCAGCCGCGGGACGTGCTGGCCTCCGCCTGCCGCTCTGCCGGGCCAGCAGAGCGTGGGGGAGCGGAGATGCTGTCAAAACAGTGGCCGGGAGCCCGGAGCGCGAGGGGACCGGCCCGAGGAAATTTGGGGTGTGATTGAAGAGAGAGAGAGACGGGAGGGGGGGACAGCTTCTCTTTGTCTTCTCTCGGGTTACATCATTTTCTAATTAGGCATAAAATTGTCTTCATACACTGGTATTGCTGCCTTCATAAACATCACCATTATGGACCATAAGGACGCCATTGTGGGGAGGCCGTCCCCAAAATAGAAAGAGCTAGGGAGGGAGAGGCCTGGAGTCCGGGAGGCCAGGCTTTGTCCTCCCCTGGGAGAAGATGGATGGCCAGTGTCACGCAGATGATGACTTGGGACTATTAAATTGTCAGAGGGGATGAATCTTTACCAGCCCCCAACGCGGATGACAGATTCTGGAGGCAGGATCTGGAGGATCTTGGAGGGTCTTGGGTAGAAAGCCAGGCCCGGGTGGCTGTGTTACCTGGGCAGGTTGGAAGAGAGGCAGGTTATCTGCCAGGAGGAGCTGAGTGGAGGGCAGTGTGTGTGTGTGGGGGGGGGGGGGGGGGGGGGGGGGGGGGGGGGGGGGGGGGGGGGGGGGGGGGGGGGGGGGGGGGGGGGGGGGGCGGGGGGGGGGGGGGCGGGGGGTGGCGAAGCTTCCCTCTCCTTCCAGGCATTCCGGCCTCAGCTGTGTTCAGCGCTCAGGGCACACCTGATTTCGAGCTGACTTCCCATCCCAACCCCATCGCCAAGGCTGGGGGGCAAGTGGGGTCAGAGAAAGGAGAGGGCAGCAAGCCCGGAGCAGATAAGGGCAGTGCCAGGCGGGAAGACAATTGTTCTCATTATTTGGAGCTGAGGCCCAAGCCCGGCCTCCCGCCTGGTCGGGGCGGGGGGGGGGGGGGGTCGCTAAATGGATGGAGATGGATGGAGGCGCCCCGAGCCCCCGGCGTCGTGTCAGACCCCGGGCAATTACTGTCCCGCCAGGCTGGACGCACTGCCGTCCACCCTGACCCCGGCGCGCGGGCCCACTGGCTACCCGCGCCGACTGGGCGGTTCGTTCTCTCGCCAGTACAATAACCCGACTTGACATAAATAACTCCCCCGCGCTTGTCTACATCTGCTTGACCCTCTGAACCTGCGGAAAACCTTTGCCTCATTTAGCCAAATTACATTTTTCTTTAGGGGGAAAAAAGGTTTTAAAACTGCAAATTCTCCTCTTCTGCTTTGGGCACCGCTAGCTGGGTTTCTGCTGTATTTGGAATTGTCACCTCGTTTAGAGACGAACCAATTCTTCCGGCTTATGCTGTTCCAGGTACCCTCAGCTTTCCAACTGAGCCAGTCACCTTTGAGTTCCAGACACTGGTCTCGCCTTGATAACCCGTCCCCTGGCCGGTCCTGGGAGAGTGGGGAGAGGGAAGGGAAGTTTACGGGGGTGCCCACCGCTTTGCTTGGTCCTGAGCTGTCTGGGGCGCAGCTAGGGGAACAGGCCAGAGGGCCAGAGCAGCCTGGCGCCCGACGTGGGCTTGCCTTGACCTGCTCCAGCGCGGGTGCGGGGCAGGGCCGGGCCGGGCCGGGGGCGGGCGGGGGGGGGGGGGGTTTGGGGGGGGGGGGGGGGGGCGGACCCGGAAATGCCCGCGCTGGCGCCACGCGATGCGGTCGCCAGGCGCCAGGACAGGAGGGAGCCGATGGAGGGGAGGAGAAGGAGAATGATTTCAAAGATTGCAGGGAATAGACTGGAGAGGCCTGGGTCCTGCCCGCATGGATCCAGCTGGAGCGGGCCTGGAAATGCCAGAGCGAGCCTCGCTCTGGCTTCCTCTGCGTGGGCGGGTGGGGACGTAGATGCCTCTGACTTCCTGTCAGTCATCTCAGCCAGAGGGACCGGGACAGCATCTTAGAATTTCAGAGATAGGAGGTCTCTTAGAAGTCAGATGGTCAGAGTTACCTCCAGGTGTGAAGTTGTAGCAAGTCTCCCCACCCCCTCCATCCAGGTGTGGCCTCTGGACCTCTGATGTCCCTCCCTGCAGAGAAGTATGTCAGGAGCTAGGGCTGGACCTCCCTGGAGCAAAGCTCTGTTGAGTTTAGGTTCTGTCACCTTGGCTCTCCTTGCTCAAGAGTGATGGGAAGTGGTAATTACAGGAACAAGACCTTGACTTAGCAGCTCTTATTAACGGACTGAGATACCCAGGTGCTCCCAACAGCTGTTATTAAAACAAGACAAAACAAACAGAAATCTCGGGATGCCAAAACTCTGGAGCTGGTTTTTCTTATAGTTTGGTTTCTTTCCATTAAAAACTGATCATTTAGGGGCGCCTGGGTGGCTCAGTGGGTTAAGCCACTGCCTTCGGCTCAGGTCACGATCTCAGGGTCCTGGGATCGAGTCCCACATCGGGCTCTCTGCTCGGCAGGGGGCCTGCTTCCCTTCCTCTCTCTGTGATCTCTTCCCTTCCTCTCTCCTACTGTGATCTCTCTCTGTCAAATTGATAAATAAAAAAAAAATCTTATAAAAAAGAAAAAGAAATGCATCATAGAAATACATACGATCTTATCATTAAGGGGCGCCTGGGTGGCTCAGTGGGTTAAGCCACTGCCTTCGGCTCAGGTCACGATCTCAGGGTCCTGGGATCGAGTCCCGCATCGGGCTCTCTGCTCAGCAGGGAGCCTGCTTCTCTCTCTCTCTCTCTCTCTCTCTCTCTGCCTGCCTCTCTGTGTACTTGTAATCTCTGTCTGTCAAATAAACAAATAACATCTTAAAAAAAAAAAAAACTGATCATTTAAAGGTCCAAGCGTGCAGTTTGGTTTTTACACTGCCACTGTCAATGTCATTGACGGTAAGCCCAAACTGGTATCTCCTTGATCTGTGTTCCTAATCCCATCCATTCACTTTCTGGCCATCAGTCATTCTTGAATTAATTCCACACATGCTCTGGGAGGCCATAGTTGCCTATGAGGCCCAAGAAAAATAGGAAACAACTCGCTCAAGGAACCTGTAGCTTCCTGGGAAGAAAATGAGTGGATACAAGGGTTCCCAGGGTAACCCAGTTGTTGAACCACAGGACTCAGGATGAGCCTGAATTTGCCACTTTCCAACTTTGGAGGGGGTACTAAATGCCTCTGAGCCTTGGTATTCCTATGAATGAAATGAATGTGTTTAGACACATGCTCTGGAAGTCCCAAGAGTTCTCTGAGTCTCCAGGGGCTCTAAGACGTATGTAAGACATAAGTAAGTGACATTTACAACTGAAACGTGAATGCGTATCAATGAGCCCATAAATGCTTGAGGAAGACAGCAGTTTCTAACTGTGCTTCTAAACTCCACCTTCCAAATAGCGGAGGACAAAGTATAAGGAAGGTGCAGAACACATACTCAATTAGAAATCTGGCTATCCCCTGACTGTAAAATGAATCAGCTAGTTCATCTTTCAAATCTGTTTTCTCACGTATACAGGGGAATGAGAATTCTGCTCTATTCAGTCCACAAAGGTAGTTCTAAGGATCAACCCTGATCATTATGTAAATTTGTTTTGAAAACTATCAAGCATCAGGGGAATGAAGGATACAGATCAGGTACCCACGACCCCACTGTGTAGAAGTCACCCCCCAGTGATGACTGCCTGGAAGGTGGGCTTTGTCTTGGGTTCTGCAGGAATGGGAAGATGCTGAGTCTTGGGTAGCTGGAATGAATGGGTTTTACCACTTACTTTGCCACTCTCAAGATAGGACAGTGTCTCCCTGATTTTCTGTTGGCTACCTGTGGTTATTAAGGATGCCTTTTTTTCATATAGAGGCAAAGTCCCTGAGATCTAGTGCATAGAGTAGAAATACTTTCTTCAGTAAGCTTCACTGAATTTTAAGGACTCTGCTACCAGAATTTTCCTTAAAAATAAGATTTACGATGATGGGCAAAGTGAGAAATCATTTAGAAGCTTTTTGACTGATCTATATCCTGTTGAAGAAAGGCATGTTTTTCTTCTCAGCAAGAAAAGCCAAACCAAACCATTCTTTTCATAATATGTTCCTTACTAAGAAATTTGTTGGCTCACTCATGTCCTTGCTGAACTAGGAGGGGGGAAATCACAGTAGGTTCTGAGAGAAAGGACTTTTGGACTCTCTAGAGAAAAATGTGTGCCCCTGGGCCTCTGGGCCTCCAGGAGGGAAGCTTTGGGAAGGGGAAGAAATGAGAGTGTGTTGAAACCTTAAGAAACATCAAGGGGCAGGCCCACCTTTTTTCTTCGTAAAGCAGCCAGTTAGCAACTATTCATCCCTTGTGGCCTATGGAAATCTTCCAGCAGGTTCCCCATTAAGGGAGCTGCCTTTCCTTCCATTCTCCTAACTTTTGTGTTAAATGTTAACAACCTGATGCTATCTATTATGGTGCCATTATCACAGAATGTTGACTGAATGGGTTCTTTTATCTCTATTATGGGGCTGCCTCATTTGTAGATTTATGCATTTTTGATATTAAATTCTTTCTCTCATTAAGCCTCAACTCTTGTTGACTTTCAGTGACCTTCTGCCCTGGTCCCCAATACTATTCCATATTTAATATTGGAACATTTTTCTCAATGCCTCTCTTGGCTTTGTTGCCATCGTTTGATGGCTGTCCCTAATGGCTTGTGCTGTTTGCTCTGTTCTTGAACTTGGTGGGGTCACATAGTCTTAAACAGTGATGTCCTCTGAATGTCCACCCTTGCTGTCCAGCTAAGTTGCCCTGTGTCACAAGCTCTGCCCTTTTCTCCGCCCCTAACTACCAACTGCTCCTAATCGCTTAAACAAACACCTTCCCTCACGGTGCCCCAGGCCCCCTGAGCCTTTTGGGTTTTGTTGAGCCGAGCTGCTAATGCTCTGCCTGGCCCACCGGCAGCTTGGCCTCCCTGACCTGGTACATCGCCGCTCTTCTCCTTGGAGCGCCTGCCTTGTCCAGCGCCCTTTGGGCCAAAGGCCAGGGTCCGGGCAGGGTTGACCAGCTGCTTGAGGTGGCCACAAAAGACACCAAAAGACAACTTCAGCTTAGAACAGGCAAATTAATGTATTCATTTATCTTTCGTCTCTGTCCGCCCCCCCCCCCATCCACAGACTCAATCTAGGGCCTGGCTTGACACAAGACAAAGGGGAAATATTGGGAAGGGGGGCGGGAGAGGCCCATCTTGCAGCAGAAATCTTAGCTCCCGTCTTGGGGGCCGTCTGTTCAGTTTCACAACACTTACACGACCAATTTCCAGAATTGAAGTTGCCTGGTGTTTTGATTCTTCCTTTGCCTGTGCATTTGTGCCCTGAAGGTCCCTTCCAAATGGATACTAATTGTGGGGGCTGCACGCTGCTGGCTGCTCCAATGCCCCAGGGCCCCGAGGACCTGCTTCTCAAAGCCTTAATTGACAAGGACCTGTCTGTACTTAGGAGCAGCTGGTGCAGAGCGTTGGCACATCAGTGCAATCTTAACGCAGCATCCCTAGCCCCGAGGAGGATGAGGGTAAATGTGGTTAAAATGAAGGAAGATTTATAGCCGGCCCCCTTGGGTAATACGACAGAAGACAGCTCCCAAGATTTTCCCCTACGAGGGGGTTCATTCATCAGCTCCCGGGCCTGGTAACCGGGTAGGAAGCGCGCTCCAGCTATTATTACTAATGGGGGAGGGGAGGAGGCCTGCTCAGAACAATTAGGCAGGTGACAATATTCCACTATAATGCATCGTCCCCCAAAACCCGACCGGGTTTCACAGACGATCGCTGCTTGTCTTGTCCTTCCGCGGGGCCCTGGCGCCGGTGCCTCCGCCCGGGTCTGGCTTTGGGTTAATAGCGGCGCCGCCGGCCGACTGGGAAAGGAGAGGAGAGTGCACTCTGGCCGCCCCGCTCAGGAACGCGAAGGCTTTCAGTGGACGCTCGGACTCCTCGCAAGGGTGTTTTAGAGCCCCAAAACTGCCTGTGGTGGGGGCGATTGCTCAGACCGGTTTCTCCTTCCTGCGCTCGGGCGGGCGCGCCTGGCTCCCCGGCTTCCCAGCGCCCCGCTCCGCGAGGCCTTTCTGCAACCTGCTCGCTGCGTAGATGCAGCCATTCAGCGGGTTACAAAGACGGTTTATTGGCTCACGAGGAACCCGGTTTTGTTGCGATGTGTGGGAAATACTTTGATGTCCGCCCCGTTCGCACGTGTGAACAGGGATAATGGGTTTGAGGATCTTCATTGAAATTTGAAGTTTTAAAGCAGAAATTCCCTAACTTTTGCCTGTTTTTCTCAACTTTCTCTTTTTCTTTTTTTATTCCTTCAGGAACAATGCCAACATTGAAGCCCTCGGTTGGAGTCTGCACAGTTGGAGATCTTTGGTGCCATTTTAGACATCTTTGGATTTCATCAATCAAACTGACTGCAATTTTCCATAAAAACCCTGAATTTGGGTCAGAAAGTGGGCAAAGTAGATAAAGATCATTCGAGCTGTCTTATAAGATGATAAATAGATATCCTTTCAGGCCAACAATGCCAAAGTGCAGTTTTGTGAGTCCCTTCCATGGGTTCTGAATGCAGTGAGTCGAAACGATTTATACATGTTTTCCCATGGTTTAGGAGATGTCTTTACATACTTGTCAATAGTAGCCTGACCTTTTTCCCTGCTGAGTTGCTAAGTGTGTTGCTTTGGTTTTTTCCCCCCTTGCTGTGTGTGTGTGTGTGTGTGTGTGTGTGTGTGTTGTTTTCCCCAAAACACACAAGAAAAGTTTTTTTTTTTTCTTTTATTGCTCCAATCAATGGAATATAGGCCTGGTTTTGCTAATTCTCTGCAAATAGATTGGTTTTCAGAAGCCCAGGAGCTGTGTGGAAATTCCATTTGCTCAGTGCTTTACCTACCGTTTTTAGACACCATGCCGGGATGTAAACTCATTTTCTTAACAACAACAACAACAACAACAACTACTATACCCACTGGCACGGTGTCCTTCCTATTCTTGAACTTGACGAATGGCCTTTTGTAGAAGGTGAATAAAAGGAAACCCTAAAAGAAATAGCAGAAAGTAACCCCAAAAGGGTTTGTAACCCACTACCTCCAGAGACCTTTCAAGATGTTAGCTGAGATAATTTCTGAGTAAATAAGGACATTTTACATTTCCCCTCTTCATTATCCGGAAAAAGAATCTGCTTATTCAGCAAACATTACACAGCACTTCCTAGTCACCAATCTTCTCACTTTAATTCCTCCTTCTTTAAAATCTTGACTCTTCCTCTCAAAATAGTCTCATTGTGATAATCTCTCCACAATGTTTTCAGTTAACCGGCTATTTTAAAAAGTACTTGAACAAAAGAACTGGCTTTCCATGGAGAAACCACGCTTGCCATTCCTGGCTATTTATGAATTAATTATCTGATATGTCCTCATGAGCTCATAGATCTTGTGGGGGCATGCGCAATTGTGCGGCAAATAGTTATATTTCTTGAAGCAAGAATTTTTTCCTATATTCATCACATGAACATTATCTTTTTGTGCTTTGCTTTCCCATATTTGCTAACTTAACATCAAATATATGTTCCAGAGCATCTATAAAAGGAAGTGTGGAACAGTGGGAGTTAATTGTTGTTATTAACTTACTGGCTTTATTAGTTTTGAATGAAGCACATGGCTGTGACTACAGTTATTTAAGAAGTCTTTATTAGCTAAAATAATTTGCAATTTTTGGACACCCTCTCACCGTGTAAAATTTAAAATAGCAACTGGAGACTCAGAAAAATTCCCAACTCTCATGTCTTTAATAAATCTTGCTGTCAAGCAGCAAACAGTTCAACGTAAGGTATAGGGATCTGAATGACCTTTTATCTCACCCTTTCAGTGCCGTATTGTTGTTACATCCTTTACATTTTTATATCGTAAAAAGCATCTATTAAGTGATATTTTCATTTTAAAAGTATTCTCTGGAATTCAGAAATACCATTGCAAGTGGCAAATTTGTCAAGATGAAAAAAAACTAATTGTTTATCTTGTTTAATACTTTTCCTAATCCCCTGTCATTTTCTTTTGTTCTTAAGACTTATCTTAGATAAATCCATGGTATTCCTGAAATCTATTTAGTGTGGAAGAAGGACAGGGGAGAAGTACAGTGGAAAAACTGAAAGTTGAAATTTTGTTAGTCTCTTCTGATCATGAGACTATAAAAGCATATCTGAAATTATTATCTGAATAAATGGAATGGTAGACTTTTGTTCACTATTGGAAGTCCATTGTACACAACTTCTTTCAGGAATCCATCTACCACGTCACATTAAAGTCACTTATAAAATTTTTATTTGGGAATTTTAATGTGTTCTGCACATACAGTGAAATCCATTTGATTCTTGTCATTGTTGATGAGAGTAGAGGCCTTATTGATTAACAGAAAAATGTCAAGCCATTGTAGGTAGCACTGTATTCTATAAATACAGTACAAAGGACAAATGGCAAAGCATGAAGTTAAACACTTCAGATCTGAAGTTACATTCTGGAAACATGTATTGGAGTGTAGAATCAGGTATGAAGTGATTCGGGCTTTGTCAGGCACTGGTTTTCCGAAGCATCAGAACTATGGGTCAGAGAGGGAATGTCTGCATCAGTTTGACTTCCTATTTTTAGGTGAGAAAACTGAGCCTGTGCAGGTAAAATGGTAGTCACCATGTACACTCATGGTAGGACTCCAAGCACAACTTAGGTTTCCCTCCAATGCCTTCCCAATATTCTCTCCCATGTCCATAAAAAAAGAAAGAAAGAAAAAGACCCAAAGGCATTTACATCCAGTTCTAACAAGACCCACCTTCCACCCCCAGCATACCTGTAGTAAGCTAATGTCTGCATAGTCAAAGGAAGCCCAAGATAAGTTACATGGTCAGCAGCCCATTTGGGGAGCTGGGCTACAGGAGTTCTCCTACAGGCCTTTAGGGCTTATTCTAAACTTGAAAATTTTTCATTTGAAAAGAAATCTTTTCAAGATTTCTTGAATCTTTCAAGAAAGATTTTCTTTCTTGAGAATTTTCTGGATAGTTCCCTCAGTATTTCTGTTTCCCTACTTTTCATAAAATGAAGGAAGTCAAAATGCTTCAGATAAGGCAAAAGAAAAAAGAAAGAAAAAAATGCTGTGTCTGTACAAACAAAGAGAAAAAAGCTCCCCAGGTGAGTGGAAAAGGAGGTATTTGGAAGCACAGCTGTCCAGTTTGCCTATAGAGAAACCCCGAATTTATTGTATAATTCACTCCAACCTTCATTTCTCTACCACCACCTCTTAAGCAATTCATATAGCATTCACTTCTTTTCCTAATACTATAATATTTTAAATCCATCATTTGATACAAATCCATAATTCGACAATTATCAACTACGCTTTTCAAAAACTCTTTTAACATGCACAACAAGCAGGGGTAATATTCTTATTTTCAATAATGGCATTCATTAACCTGCTATCATCATCTCCTTTATGAAGGTGATTATTTTGGTAGTTATTGTCAAATCTCACCGTTTCTGAAAATGATGTGGTTTACTGAGAATTTTTGCAGGGTTTAAAAGGCAATACAAACTGAATAATTTAAACCACATATATTTCCTCTCGCATTTAGTTGGGTCATGTAAACAAAAGACATCTAAGGTAGGTGTCATGAATTTTCTGAGTGATTTGACCTTCTGCTCCTGGCTACCATGTACAAAAACTATGTGTTAAAAATGGCACTTTATCACGCCTTTGCAAGTATGCAATACAATTTAACTTCAGAACATTTTCAAGTTTTAATAAGGATTTAATAACCTCTGATATGGAGGCAGCTAGTTGTGGGATTTAATAGAGGCTAACATATGGGAAGGGTTTTAAAAAGCCATTCATATAGAAACCCCAAAATGGTTTCAATCAGCAGGTATCCCGATGTTTATTTAATGAAGAAATGTATGAGCAGCTGCCGGCTCCCAATTTCAGATGTAGTTATCTTTCATTGTGCTGCAACAAATCAGGAAGAAGAACAGATTTTAGCTGTAATTTGGGGTCACTTCATTAGCTATGCAGGGCTGCACCAGAAGATTCATAAACAAGAACAATGCAGCTAGTTTAAGGAACAAAATGGAATATCATAACAACTCTGGGGATGGGAATCTGTGGGTTGTGTTTCTGGATCTATTGCTTAGTTCTAGGTCATAAAAATTTTTCAAGTTTAGAGTAAGCCCTGAAGGCCTTTGTGTAGATAAACAGAAATCCAATCTGACACTGATTCTTGGCTGACCTTGTGGTTATTATTGCAGATGGAATTTGGGGCTAATTTTCATTGCCCAGTGCATGGTGGGCATTGACTATACCATGGTATTCCTCTAACCATGCCAGTGAAAAAAGGGGATGGACATCTAAGGCCCCCTGGGGGGATGTATAGGGTAATTGTTGCTGGGACATTACAGCAAGTATATCTCGCTCTGAACTCATTGTTCATCATACTGCAATTTAAAGCAAGGAATTTGGGGCTTGTAAATATATTTATTTATTGGTACATGTCTATCTTTTGAACAAATATGAAGCAGATGGGGCAGATACTGATTGCACTCTGTCGTTATTAGTGCATACGCTGGACCTTTTAAAAATGAACAAAGTTGGTATTTGGACACCTGAATAGTAAAATCCTTACTTTAGAGAGCAATTATGAGTGTTGGCCTTGAGAATAGAGTTAATTACAGCTTTACAACTTTGATCTGATATTTCTTGTGACTAGTTCCCAAATTTGGTGGAGGGAGTCATCTAAGAATGGCAACCCCAAGGCTACTATGATGGGGCCTGCTGTAATATATATTGAGGTTAAGTTAGAATAACATTTTTTAATTGCCCATTTAGAGCCAATGCAAATGATGAGTTTATTTGGGAAGTTCTTTTAGAATGTAGTCCCCCCTCTTTTTTTCCCTCTCCCCTTGTTTACAGTTTCACCACTATATATATATATATATATATATATATATATATATATATAAATGTGTTTATTGGTGACTAAGGTAAAGTATTTGTCTGATTTGGACTCTCAGCCCTAAGTATTTCATACAAATGCCTGCCCTGAGTCTGAAATGAAGACAAAAGGACCGTATCTTGAGCTATTATGCCACGAGCTCTAATAACTGAGTGTAGGTGAGGACCAGGAGACTTGATTACTCTAAAATGGGTCTGTAGTGTCCCTTATGGGGGACACTGTCCCTTACGGATCAGGCCAATGGGATCACCAGTGATCACAGCCATGTGCTGTGGCTGGTCATAGAGCAGGCACCAGGAAAGAAGCCATCAGCTCAGTTAAAAGCAAGCACTCTGACACCAGCTGATTTGACTCTGGGCCTCCCCACTACAGCTGTGGGACCTTGGGGGAAACCACCTCTCTGGGCTGGGTTCCTCATCGGGAAAAACGATGAATACTGGCTATGCTTAGAACAAAATAGGACATCTCACTCGTTCCAGGAAGGAAGCTCCTCTCCATCACTCCAGCGTGAGCCCCTCACCTCCAGTATCCCCCTCGCTTCTGGACCCTAGGGAAAGCAGCCTCCACCAAGCCTGAAGACTCTTCGGGCCCCTAATCGCTCCCAGCGTCTGCTCCAGTCTTAACCTCCTCCGGGCTGGAGCTGGGGTCTGAGCCGGGGCGAGGCCAGGGACCTCGCACTCTGGCCGACGGCAGAGACCCCGAGGGGGCCAGGGAGAGGCCTGGAAGCGGGCGGAAGGCGGCCGGGTGCACTCGGGGTGCATGCTAATGAGCAGCGCCGGCAGCACCCGCCGCCGCCCGCGCGCTCGCAGTGCAGGAGCCGCGCCCCGACCGGGGCACGCGGTGCCACTCAGGCCGGCGGGGGGCGCGCAGCTCGCAGCAGTCGCGCGCCCGGGCCTCTCAAAGCCCCTTTCAGCAGCTCTGCGGGCTCCTCACCGGAGGAGTCTGGAGCGACATAAAAGCGCATTATGAAAATTATAATATCAGCCACAGAGCATGTCCACGGAGGCAGCTCTGCACCTTTGAGGCATTGAGCCTCGTTCAGCTGGGCCGAGGGGGGAAATATCCATTTGAATTCGGGCCCTGAATGGGGGCAGCAGCGGCGGCAACTGCAACAGTGCCTCCTTTATCCAGTCGGCCACTTCTCCTGCTTGCTCATTCCCGGGCTGTTGCACCTTGTCTCCTTTTGGGCAGGGCTGTGGAGCAGGAGGGGCCAGGGGAGGACAAGGGAGCAGAAGTGGGGGGCCCTGATTCGCAGCCGGGCTAGGACAAGGAGCGTTGTCATTCGGGTCCCCATGAGAATGATAAATGAGGCTTTCTGGGGCCCGAGGAAATTTCTGTTCTGCTGGGGACCGGAGGAGCAGGGGTCAAGGGCTGGGTGCATTTGCCGGAGGCTGGAAGGGAGTGGATTCGGGGGTCATGCCCCATTTTCTTCCCTGTGTGCCAAGCCGGAGCAACCATTATTAGGGCGTTTTCCCGTCTGAACTCGGATTCCAGCATTTGGAGTTATAGGGTGTGTGGGGGAAATCCGGGTGCAAACCACTGACCTCTGGGCGGGTACCGCACTCTTCTTGGACTCCACTGAGGGAGCATACACCTGCAAACTCATCAGAGACGATGCCGAGGTCCGAGTGGACCAGGTACGAAGGTCTCCTCCTGGCCTGCAGGGCGCGCTATTTTGGCGGCGGGCTGACTCCCAGTCAGGCTACAACACGCCGGTCTTTCCCTGGATCCCCCCCCCCCCCCCCCCCGCCCCGGACTCCTTCGGATCCTGAGGCGGAATTCGCACGCTGGGGCCCCCGAGGCGGGTCTGAGCCATTAGAGCAGATGAGTTGCCCCACCATTCAGAGCCCTGCCCATTGTCTTGTTAATCACCTTTCATTATGGACTGCTCAGGACCGTCATAAAGCTTTTAATATTAATAAGGCCCCGCGCACCGCGGTCCTGAGCGACCCAGCAGACAGCGCAGGTGTCTGCAACCTGTTCAGCCAGCCAGGGCGGGAGTGTCCCGGGGTTAGCGCGCAGCGCCGGCCGTGGGGGAGGCAGGTGGCACCGGGTTCCCAAACAAGACGGGGAAGAAAAACAAAAAACAAAAACAAAAACAAAACAAAACAAAAACAGAAACCCTTGTTGAAACAAAGGGATTTGTTTGGCTCCAATATATGCGCCCGAAGACTTTAACTCTAGGGGAGGCGAGAGGTGAGAGCTGGGGGTGGGGAACGAGAGGGGCCGCTTGGGCAGGGATGTGACATTTCCTGTGGTGAAGCCTGCATTGGCTGCTAATAGAGATCTAATTGATGGGTGAAGTCCCATTTCCGCGCGCTTTCCTTTATTGCTCCATCCAGTCTGTTGCAAAATATAACCTTAATCTGATTTAGCAATTCCTCCAGGATTCTGTGCGAGCTTCCAGCCCAGGAAAAAAAAATCGTTATTAAAAAAGTTAAAGTACAGACTTGGATTCGGGTGCGTTGCCTTTTAAAAATCTTGCCCCAGCTCCTGACATTTAGCACTTTCTCTTTTTGTAATCGCTCGGTCTTTTATGATTACTAATACCCGCAGTGCTCGGGGATCAGCGACATGCGCCTTTGTTGGGGATGCAAATTGCCGGGGACGCGCGAAGGCGCAGGGGGTTGCGTGGGCTGCGGGCTCCGACAGTCCGCCCGCGGGGATTCGTGCCAGGCCAGAGTGGTTTAGGGTTTCCTGATCGCATCCCAACCTAGGATTCCCGCAGAGGCCGCCCGGGGACAGCGTGCAGGGGAGCAGGAGCTATCTGGTGCCTGGTGGTGGCGAGCTGGTGGGAGGGGCCGGGGCTGAGGTCGTGTTTTCACTCTCCCACCTTAGCTTCCCAACAAGGTTTAAAAGTGCGTGCAAGTGCCTGGTGCGCAAAACAGTGGTCTGGGTGCAGGAGGTGGTCCAGGGGTATTACTTTGGGTCTCAGGTGGTGCTGTACGGGGATGAAATTTGGCTCTTGTTTGTAATACAAACCGGATGTTAAGGTGTCCTAAGGTTATGGCTTCCTTCCTCCTTTCCTCCCCGCCTCTGTTCCCTGTCCCCCAACCCTACCCCTACTCCTCTTCTCTAAGTAAAACGCGTAGCCTCCCCCACTCCTAGTTGGTACTAAAAGACTGATTTTTATCGGAGCAATAACATGTCTGTTTTTTGTGGACTTCTTCCTTCTTTCTCGTAGTAGGCTGGAGAAAACCCTTAGAGAAATACATTTGCATCTAGACACCTGATGTCATCCCATAGCTATTGTTACAAAAAATATACAACAACAGGGCCTTCCTGAACTTCTCTCTCTCTCTCTCTCTTTTTAAAGATTTTATTTATTTGACAGAAATCACAAATAGGCAGAGAGGCAGGCAGGGGGTGGGGAGTCAGGCTCCCTGCCAAGCAGAAAGCCGGAAGTGGAGCTCGATCCTAGGACCCTGGGATCATGACCTGAGCCGAAAGCAGAGGCTTTAACCCACTGAGCCACCCAAGTGCCCCCATGAACTTCTCTTTACCACGTCAGTGAAGTTGTATAAGAGCAATGATGGGATTTTTAGCTCACCTATTGCCAGCCCTATGATCTTTGTTAAATTCAATCTCATAGGCTTGGCTTTTTTCACTTTCAATATGACACTGAAAATAAAATACCTCCTCTAGCTGCTTCCAAAGGATGTTTTGAAATAATATGTGAGAAAACTCCCTTATAATGTGTTCATATTAAAAAAAATAATCATTACGAAAACTTAAAGATCGACATCGGAGTCATTTAGTCAGTAGAAGAGAACTTTGGAAAATTGTAGAAACTTCCTTTCACCAAATATAGAACGGGATTTTTGTCTAGGTTACCTGGACAGCACTGCATGATTCATTTGGCCTCGGAAGACCCTAAATTCAGTCTCTGGCTTCTTCCCTGACCATGAGTTTCCTAGACTTTGATTTTTAATAACCAGCTTTTGCATCTGGCAGCCTTTTAAAGCGTTCCAGTGAAGCTGTGGTCTCCAATTCCACCAGCAAATAAATGAAGGAACTTAAGAGCACTGAGGAGCACATGCATGTCAGCTTGGGCTGATCGTCTCATTTCCCACGTGCAGCTCTAAGAAATCTCCTAGAGCTGCAAGGAAGGTGACGCTTGAGCCTCTGGTAGCCACGTTAGTCAGCCTCTGCACCCTCTCCCACACGTATGTGGGTCTTTTTCATCACTGAGATGTTGAGCAGTGGGAAGGAGAGCTCAGGCATTCCCCGGCCCCACCGCCTCTCCGCAGCGCCCTTGATGGGTTTAATGAGGCGGAACACCGTGAAGGGGATGTGAACTGGTCCAAATGATTGATGAAGCCAGGGGCAAAGCCCAGGCGTTTTCAGAGAAAGCCCCATACAGCCCATGATAAAGGCAGGATAGTGGCAGGGCTGGGCTCCTTCAAAAGCTGTGGCCCAAATGCATTGAGAGGAAACAGGGAGGGTAGGTGCTCTGTTGTTACCTAATCAGTTCATGCACTAAGCCACCAGCCCAGAGAGCAGAGGAGGGCTGCAGAGGAAGCGGGGAGGGTGAAAGGCGAATCTTGGCTCTCTTTCTCTCTCTCTCTCTTTCTCTCTCTCTTTCACGCACACAGACACACACACATCCCCCAAGGCTGCCTCTCTTTCTCGCTTAGCAAAGGCTAGATCAGTCTCAACCTCTGCAGATGTCTGGGTGTTCAGGGTGGGTCCACCGTATTCCCTTCCGTAGGGCATAGAGAAAGGGAGCAAAGAAAGGCCCCCAGAGAGCAAAGCAGAGCTGGTCCATCGTTGGCAGGCCTTACTTAGTGTTAGGGCACCTCCCAGCTCCCTTCCTAGGTCTTAGAAGGTAATTATCAAAGCAGCAAGTTCTAGTCATTGCAAGCAAGGGAAAGAGAGCCAGAAAGGTCCCAAACCCACACAGGAATTGGACTGAAAAAAAAAAAAAAGTTTTCTATTTCTCTGTTATATTATAAACAACTACAATAAAACAAGATTCGTTAGCTTAGTGTAAAAACAAAACCAATGACTTTTTTTTTCTATACCTTTGCTTTCTAAAGGATGGTGTCCTATAGCTCTTAGAACTAACAAAGCGAGAAGATAGTAGCCATTTGGCCAGAGTTATTTTTGTATGTACTGTGACTGGAGAAGGAGTAGGTGCAAAATGACAGAAATATGCTCATGTCAGGTGACACTCTCCAGTTAGGCTGCTTAGGCTCACTAAGAAACTGAGTGAGAGTTCCTTCCTGGACCTTTAGGGCTGCTGGGCAAACAGTATCTTTTTTTCCTGCGATGCATGTCAATGCATGAGCACTTATAGGTATGGAAGTGTTAGGGAACGTTTGCACCCAGGTAATAAAAGTTTTGGTTTGGGGCGCCTGGGTGCCTCAGTCAGTTGGGCATCTGTCTTTGGCTCAGGTCATGATCCCGGGGACCTGCTCAGGGGGGAGTCTGCTTCTCCCTCTGACCCTCCCCCTTCCCCTGCTCATGCTTGAGTGCTTTCCCTCCTCTCTCTTCCCCCCAATAAATAAATAAATAAAATTCTTCACCAAAAGAAAGTTTTTTTTTTTTTGAAAGATTTTATTTATTTATTTGACAGACAGAGATCACAAGTAGGCAGAGAGGCAGGCAGGGAGAGAGAAGAGAAAGCAGGCTCCCTACTGAGCAGAGAGCCCGATGTGGGGCTTGATCCCAGGACCCTGGGATCATGACCTGAGCTGAAGGCAGAGGCTTTAACCCACTGAGCCACCCAGGTGGCCCAAGAAAGTTTTGGTTTTTTAGGAAAAAACTTTTGACACAGTTGTTCATAGATAACGTCTACCTATAAGTTTTAGTCACTGACTAGAATTTGTCTTCGACCCTTCCTTTAATGGCTGTAACTATATTTTATTATATTTTATGTTGAAAAGAGTACTCAAAATTGTGCTGGTATCCAGGAAAATTTGAGAGCACTGTAGATGAGATGGGAAGGAAAGCCCCTCTACTTCCATTTTTAAAAGAAACTTGCCTGAACATTAGCCTTCTACTGTAACACAAAGCATTTTTATAATAGGCTAATTTATTGTATGTTCACTACTTATGTCTCTCAAATACAGGTCATTCCTACTTCTTTTGTCCCGGAGCTTTCAAGTTAGAAGGTACATTCCTTATGGTTTTAGCACATGAGGAAATGTATTTACAAATTAACTTTTCTGATTGTAAAGCAGTACTTAATATTTTTAAAAGGTTTTTGGATATATTATTTTAACATTCTTTAGAAAAGAGAATTTTAGGATCAAATTTCCTAACAGTATCCCCAGACTACTCCTTTGAAAATCTTCTTCAATTTGTTGTGTTAAAGTGAATCCTTTTCTTTCTTTCTTGAGGTCCTAAATATTATATGCTCACAGAAATCTTTTGGGGAAGAAGATGAGACCCAACCTGGAAATTTCTTTTTTTTTTTTTTTTAAAGATTTTATTTATTTATTTGACAGAGAGATCACAAGTAGGCAGAGAGGCAGGCAGAGAGAGAGAGGAGGAAGCAGGGTCCCTGCAGAGCAGAGAGCCTGATGCGGAACTCGATCCCAGGACCCTGAGATCATGACCTGAGCCGAAGGCAGCGGCTTAACCCACTGAGCCACCCAGGTGCCCCAGCCTGGAAATTTCAATCTGGAACACAATTAAGAGATTGTCAGAGAGGAGAATGAAGAAAAACCATAGCATCTTAAAAACAACATTAAAGGGGCACCTAGGTGGCTCAGTGGGTTAAGCCTCTGCCTTCTGCTCAGGTCATGATCTCAGGGTCCTGGGATCGAGTCCCGCTTTGGACTCTCTGCTCAGCAAGGAGCCTGCTTCCCCTCCCCCGCCTCCCGCCTACTTGTGATCTCTCTCTGTCAAATAAATAAATAAAATCTTTAAAAAAAAACCCTGAACTTTAGTCAGGGTCATTGACATAAATTCTTTGTGGCCATATTATTTCTCAAATCAGGTTCTAGAACTGAGACAGTTATCCTTTAATTCAGCTGAAGAGACATTTGGTGAGTGTATAAACTTTTCCCTGGAAGTAATTTTACACTGACTAGATAGTGTAAAGTGTACATCCCTATGCACATTAAGAGGAAAAAAGGAAAGATTTTTGAGCCCAAACTCTCCGATTCCACTAAACTGATTTTGTTGATTAAATAACTGCTTAGCTCTCTCACCTTCTTGACTCTGAACAAAATAAACTGCAAGTTTTTTTGGAATAAAAGCCTATTGTGTATCTCTGGGTCCTTAATAACAGGTAGAAGTATCTAGTATTGTTAAGGATAGAGCAAACTGGGTTTCCCAAGAGTGGGCCTAAATTTCTGACTGAGGGTCCCGGGAGCCCTCAGGGTAAGGAACTCTTACAGCTGTGGTGAGATACCTGGGAGCTATGTGCTTACAGAAGTTTCTAAAGACAAAGCACAGTTCATTTTTTATGCAATGATCTTCTAATGCACGTTGGAAATACATATGCACCTTCAAGGTAGACTTTAATTAGCTGTGACAAGAAAAGACTTTAATTCGCTGCTCTAAGAAAAGCTCTTTTTGTCTTTCTTTTCTATCTTTAAGTTCTTGCTGTTTAACTGGATTTTAAGAAAAATTACCAAGTTGGTTTGTGCAGATGAGTGAATCAGCGCTTTTGTACCTTAAGTATTAAAAAGTAAAATGATTTTGAAATAGGGAGAAGATATAGGAAAATATCCCACCATTGATTTAAGTATACATGATTATTTGTATTTAGAAACCGTTTTGTTGTAATCACAGTAAAGATCTTTTTTTTTTTTTTAAAGATTTTATTTGTTTATTTGACAGGCAGAGATTACAAGTAGGCAGAGAGGCAGGCAGACAGAGAGAGGAGGAAGCAGGCTCCCCACTGAGCAGAGAGCCCGACATGGGGCTCGATCCCAGGACCCTGGGATCATGACCTGAGCCGAAGGCAGAGGCTTTAACCCACTGAGCCACCCAGGTGCCCCCACAGTAAAGATCTTAATTATGAGAAGAATTTCCTGAAAGTGAGGTTTTTTTTTTTTTTTTTAAAAAAAACCTCTACCAGACATTGTAAAATATGTCTCTATTTCGTTTCTTCTCCTACTTTAATTCAAGTTTTGTTTTCTCATTAAAAAAGAAAATAGTTGATTATTACCTCCTCATTTACTTTGTTTTAAGGAAGGTCAAGGGGATGAGTCTAAAATTGCATTTAAATTTTGCAGGGGCTGGATTTTTACTTAATTTTCTTTTCATGATAAATATTACTTTATTAGCTTGTCCAAGCATCATTACTAAGGTTATATACATATCTGCATAGCTATTTTTTAATGCTCCTAATTTTCCAGGAATATCTTATTAGCTTAAAAGTGCACAGTGAAAAATCTTGCTCCTCCTTTAAAAACTGGCTGGCTGTGGAATAAAAATGATGAAAGTTTTTATGTGCTGAGTCCTCACTGGATCTCTAGGGAAATCTGGAAAGAAATGACAAAAGAACTAGCTATAGTGACTGAAAAATTGCATTTGTTCAAATGTAGGATGGATTTCATAAACATCAGGATTCACGTAACTATTTATATGACTATAGAGTTTCATAAGCAGGAAGTATTGATGTTTGATATTTACGTGGCTCCAGTTTTGGTACATCCTTTTGATAGTAATGCTGGTAGAGTTTTGTTTGTATATTTAGATGAGGTTGTAGAGAGCTGCGTTCATATTCTTTTTATTTTTATTTCTTCCATCTTCTATGGTAAAAGCTGATCAAAACAAAGAACCTCATGGCCTTAATTCAAGTCCAGATTTCTTAAAGCTCTTGATAAAGCCTGACGGTCACTAAGTTATATACACTAGCAAGATAGAAGAGTCTGGCTTTTAGGGTCCACTGTGTTTATCCATTTTGCACATAGCAGCATTTCTCCCCAGCTTCTAAAATATACATTCAAGCTAATTTATAAAAGAAGTCAGTCATTAGTTGTGTGTTCCAAAGACCTTAGCTGTGTCACTGTTTAAATACATCATTCATTCAAACTTGGAAGCTTCATGTTCATATGATTTCTGTTCCTTGGCCCGGATCAAGCTTGCCCCATATATTCAACGGCCCTCTGACTATTTACTGCTTTTGAAGAGCAAGGTCACTCACAATCTCATTTTCCAATATTCTAGATATACTTTTTTGAGACTCTTCATTATACAGTTTTCCCACAGGTCGTTATGAACAACACTGTTTCCCTCTTTTTCTCCATAAACTGTGTTCTCAGTAAGTCCTCCCCTATAGATGAAAAGTGTTTTCCGTGTATATCCTCAGTCTTTCTGGTGCTTTTCATTATGTATTCTGGCTTAGGAATGTGTCTTTAAAATTTTAAACAGTTCTTTAAGAAAAGAAAAGTACCCACTGGAAGTGAATAAAACACACAACAAAGATTAGCTAGGCAGTGTTCAGGGCGCCTTGTTGGCCTGCCTTTTCTTCAGAAGCCCCTCCTGTCAGTGGTCAGTTATAATAAAGGAAGAACAAAGTTCCTTGATGTAGACTGAAAAAAAGCTGCCTGCAGTTCCTTTCAATTGC
Source organism: Mustela nigripes (assembly GCF_022355385.1). Lineage (NCBI taxonomy): Eukaryota > Metazoa > Chordata > Mammalia > Carnivora > Mustelidae > Mustela > Mustela nigripes. Next base: position 237,245,071 of record NC_081557.1, on the reverse strand, counting down.
TCTGTTGCCCAGGCCCGCCGGCCTCCAGCCAGAAGCCAGCAGGCAAAATTTAACAGCCACGCTTCGAAATGTTAGTAGCAGCAATCAATGCGTCCATAACTCTTAGCCCCCTAGATATGGGGCCATCTTTCAATACTACCCCACTGTCATATACAACGTTTGTCTTGTCCCACATTCAACTGATTGTGTCAAACTATGGAAGGAGAATATAATACACATATACAATAGCACAATGAAAGCAATAATCTCCAACCCAGTTTCTTTATTTATTTGAGTGCTATTACAAAGTTTCCTGCAGGAAGCAGAAGCTGGGGAGGCTCCGACATGGTCTAGCCCCGCAGTGGACGGCAAAGGAGTTGAAGCCCTGGAGGGCTGAAGGATAGAATCTAACCACTCTCATTTCAGCCAAGCATTCAGCTTTTCCATTTTTTGGGAGCCGATCTGGTTTTCCTAAATTCTGGTAGTCCCTACTTATAGTACATGGAATCTATATTTTCTTCCCAACTTACAAAAGTATATTATGCTAATGCATATGTATTAGGGCCAGAAATGCAATAGGTTAAATAAACAGTCACTGACTCACCTTGATTTTCAAGTTCTACTGATTCTTCTACCAAAATGAATCCTACGTACAAAAGTACATCTCATTTTGTTGTAACTAAATCAGATTTACAAAGTGATAGTGAGATATTGCCGGCATACTTGCCTTAGAGTTTTTTCAAGTGGATTTTTCTATGTATAAAAGCCCTCAAGAAAATAAGTTGGTTTAGAGAAATGATTGCATTTTTCTTTTGAATATACACCTGCCGTAACGAGCGAAATGTCAACAAGTCAATAGTGAGCATTTAATTATTTAGTCACTGGAAAGGCTGATGAGGCATTTAGAGTCCTGAACGACTGGATAAAACAATATTGGGAAGTACTGCACTCAATTTAGAAATATTGCATGAAGCAGAGATTTATTATGTTAAATAATAACAACGATTTAAAAGCCGTGAAAAAACACCCTTGCAATTAGGATTTTTCTAAAACCAGTTAATTTTTTTTTAGACAACGATTTCACTTTGTGGTTCTACTGCGGTGTTTCTGAGCAATAAGAGCCCACTTTTGCCACGGTGACATGATGAGAAAAATGACAAAGAAAGACTTGGGTTTCAGGAGAGTGGTGTTCTCTTGAACAATCAGAAGAAACGCTTTGTCCAAGAATGTGTGCCAGGGTGCGATTAACGTGGACAATGATCCTCCAGAACAAATAGCGTGGGGAGGGTGAGGAGGTTCTTAACCTAGATGCGACCAATAATTTGTAATTCCCATCCATAACCGAGACCAGGAAGAGTACTCAGAGCAGAGTTAGGCTCCTTCAGAGTGTGTTTCAAAAGATAACGAATCTTGTAAATATCCTCGCAAAAGTCAATTCTCCTTCAGCAGTCAAACAATGCTCTTTGTAACATAGCCACAAAGTACGTGGGGTTTTCAGCCACACTGTAATATTTTTATAGCCCCGCAGTCACCGTCTATTCCATAAACACAAACATCCGCGTACCCAGAAAATAATTGTGGATAATTCAATGTTCAGATTCGATAATGGATGCTCAAATAAATATGAGAATTCCAAGCAAATTTGTGCAAATGAAAAAAGATTTCCTCTGACATAATGGCATGGTGCAAGGCTGTGTGTAATGAGCTGTAATTTGTCTGGAAGAGCATTTTAAAGGGGTTGATCCATCCACTGGAAGGCCAGCAGCCGCTCCAACTCCCGCAGCAGCGAGCCGGCCTGCCTCGTCTCAGAGGAAATTACACCGCAAGCAGGCCAAATTTCTGACAACTTCCATAAATTATTTCAGATTTTCATATTTCAAATTTCATCTGCATTCATCATGTGAGTTTGACTGGGGAAAAATGTCTAGGAGGGGCTCTGCTAGCATTCAGTGCAGCAGTCCCAGGAGCCTGCCCTGGGACTAGATAATTTAATTTCGTTTTGATTAGATTATTCTTGCTGCAGTCTACTGCCAGTCTGAAGTATTGTGCCTTCTCTTCTACTTAACCTTCCTGCCCCATGCCTGCTCCAGCCCGCATGCAGCTCTCTGTATTGCAGAATATATTTGAACAATCAAAGTTGGGAGTTATTATTTTGCTTCCCATTGTCCGTCCCGATAAAAGCACACATCTTTCACGGGGCTCCCTCTTCCCAGAAATCAGATTACTTCTTTTTTTTAGTTTGTAATATTGTTTACCATTTTCAGTGGAAAGTGCCCTGTAATTTAGGTGGAAAATCTAAAATCATTACTAAATCTTGGGATGATGCAATAGCCCATAAATGAAGATCATCTTTAAAACAACTATAATCATCACTAGGCGATACCCGAGAGACTGAAAACAGGTAAATAATGAATACGCCCATCCATTAAGCTAAAAATCTATTGGAAACCAAAGTTATTGTTCAACCCTTTACCTAATGGTCAATGAAGGAAACCCTCTGTAATCGGTCTTCAAAAGCAGGAGAGTAGAAATTCAGGATACAAACTGTTGTAAACACGCAAAAGCAGGAGCATGATAAACTTAGAAAAAAATACTGGCGTGACAAGAAAATAGTCTGGGAAACAGACTCAGTAAGGTTCTTAAAAACTATCTTAAGTTAAATTTGAATACATGAAATGACAATGAGCCGTAAATATAGAGCAGGGCTACCTTGAAATACATTATCACCATTTCCCCCTATTTTTAGAAGATGACTATATTTATGTAAGATTCAATAACCAAGGAACACCAAAAATGCTTGTCGCTTACTAAGTTAGAGGCAGGATTATTAGAAACATAGATAAATAAACAAAACTAATGCTGCTCTTTAAGTAATATCTATCACTTCCTTTTATTGAGTTTTTTCTTTAAACAATATAAGTTTTTCTGATGCTATGTGTCTGAACTGAGGACTTTCGGTTCTTTATTGTTCTCCATTTTGATGAAAAAAATTGAATTGGGGTCTGTTATATTGAATTTTGTTCAGTAAATATACTGAAATCATATTTTTGTTAGAAACTATCAATAAATCCAGTATAAGAAAAGTAATAAGATACAAATATGAACAGGACCTTTGCAAAGGAAATATTACAAAGAGAGTGCGCCCAGAAAATATATGAGGGAATGTGTTTTTTCCCTTGCGCTAGGAGAAAATGCAGAAAGAAGGACATGAAACTCTGTTATTTTTAATACAGATTCCGTGCTTGAAATAAAAACAATTCTAACCGCTATATCACATGATTCAATGAAATCTTTTTTTCCAGTATTGTAGTTAAAAAAGTACAGTAGGAACACACATCTTTTTTTCTACATCCAGAGAACTTTCTAAAAAGATACCGTACTTGATAATGATGACTTCCCAGATTATGAAAATTCTGAATTTTTTGCTGTCCATGTTCTCCATGCCCACGTGGTATCTTAGTCTCCATTATTTCTTAAAATCGACTTTATAGCATATGTAGCAAAATCATTTCTATTCAGAACTCCATTATATCCTGTCAGTAATAGCTTAGGGAAAAGGGTACAAAGGTTCAGTAAAATCTAATTTATTGTGGTTAAATCTCTTGAGGCAATAGATGGTTTTGTTCTCTCTAGTTTTTGGAGATGTTGGAGGTCAAGAGAAAAACAGTGGACATGTTGAATGTTATCCACCACCGACCCCCCACTTGTTTAATTGAATTAATACTGTAGGAAAGGGAAGGACCTTGTAAACTGAACTGTCTTGAGGCAACTTCACTCTGTGAAGAGTCATAATTTACTTAGTAATCCTTTACTCTCCTACAAAGTGAGACATGGGGTGTTAGTCCCTTGGGGTGCTGGAAGTTGCCATGGTGTCCTCACTTTTTTTTTAAAGTTTATTTATTTAAAAATAATCTCTATACCCAACGTGGGGCTTGAACTCATGACCCACAGACCAAGCGTTGCATGTTCTCCCAAATGAGCCAGGCAGGGGCCCCAGTGTCTTCACTTTTACATGGAACAATATCACCTGGAAACAAGCAGCTTAAACCCAGAAAACTTTAATGATATGCACTATTAGGTTAGATCTTTAAACTTGGATATTAGTGGCAGTTGTTAAATCAGTCTCCAATACATAAAATGTGGAAAGGAAAAAAACTCTAATTCAGTATTTGCAGCTTGTCTTAAGGTCCTAAAACTGGTTCTAATAAAATTAAATGTGTGCATTTTTTAAGTTCTATCTAATCACTCTCTAGAAAATCTTTGACTTAATGTTGAAGCTACTGTGCCATTTGGCATCGAGGACTGGCAATTAAGCTTTTTGTACCCAGTATTCAAATTTGAGAATGTCACTTTATTACTTTGATTTTTAATTATGGTCCATGTCAGCAGAAAGGCTTTCATTGAGTGCAGTAAAAGAAAAAAAAAAAAAAGAAAAAGAAAAAGAAAAAAAACCAACCTTGTTTCCTGGAAATGGCAGTCAATGAAGAGAAAAGCGGCATTCCTAGAAATGTCTAATTTATGACTGAAGCAACAGCCTCCTGTGGGCCATCACTGAGGTGGTCTTAAACAAGGATGGAGACTTGGGGGAGCATTCATCCGGCCCGGGTGCCTTCGGCTGCAGCACAGTGTGGGCTTCTGATGCCGAGGAAGGGCCTAACCACTTCCGACCTTGTCAGCTGAGCTCTTGAAGCAACGCAGTGAATCCTGTATCTACGCACAGAAGGGCTAACTCACCATTTTTGATAGAGTGATGGTGTGTTGCTCTTAGGAAAACTTAAAGCCTTGTTGTGATGGGCCACTGTCCCAAGGTAGGAGCATTCCCGCTTTCAGCTAAAAACTTTAATCTCCCTTCCTCCCCGCCCGCCCATAATTTAGATGTTGCTACATGGCCTACTTCAGGGTCCCCATTCATACTAGGCGCCCTGGACAGGGAGCTGCGCTCGGCTCATTTTCATAAAATACAGTGGGGACAGCGCCCCCTAGTGTCGGGGAGCTCAGAGGCTCCTGTGAAAGCCTGGGAGGAGAGCACAAGAGACAACAGTTGGGTTCCAGTTTCCCTCCCTCCGGAGAAGCTCCAAGCTTTCTCTTCCACTCCATGCGGACTTTTCCAACGTGGAGAGCTACTTACTACCCGTCCAGATCTGTCTAGACGAGGGAGAGGGAGCATGGGAGGTGATGTCTCATTCCCACCTCTCGCATGTTCTCAGAGAACCTTAGGTTGCTAAGTTAGGCATTTCTCCAGGTGTCTGAGCAGAAGCACTGCATTGGAAATGAGCCCCGGAAGACAAATGGACCCCAAAGGATCCTCTTGAGAATAAAAAAAAAAAAAAAAAAAAAAAAAAAAAGCTTTCTCAACCTTCAAGGAGACGTGTTTAGGCCAGAAAAAACTGGTTCCTCTCATGGAGGTCTGGACTCCTGGTAGAATTAGCTCATTATTCGAAAAGATTGTTACCTAAGGAAATGTGACAACTGGCCTGAACCGCGAATCCGTTATGACTTAACCTCTAGTTGAGAAAAGAGGCCAAAGGGCCAATAGCTTGGGAGGCAGATGAGAAGAATCTGCCTTCTTGGGACTTACTTTCCTCATCTGTAAAATGGTAACTGGATGAGACTATGTCTTGAGTTGTGAAATGTATTGAAAGTAATGTGGGGGCGCCTGGGTGGCTCAGTGGGTTAAGCCTCTGCCTTGGGCTCAGGTCATGATCCCACAGTCCTGGGATGGAGCCCCGCATCGGGCTCTCTGCTCAGCAGGGAACCCGCTTCCTCCTCTCTCTCTGCCTGCCTCTCTGCCTCCTTGTGATCTCTCTTTGTCAAATAAATAAATAAAATCTTAAAAAAAAAAGTAATGTGAAAGAAATAATAGCCCGAGTGTAGAAGTTTGTGAATTTTAATTTTCCCTTAACCTTAAGTTAGCAGTTTTGCATTCGTGTACTCTTTTTATTTTTTTATTTTTTTTATTTATTTGACAGACAGAGATCACAAGTAGGCAGAGAGGGAGGCAGGGAGAGAGAGAGAGGAAGAAGCAGGTTCCCTGCTGAGCAGAGAGCCTTATGCGGGGCTCAATCCCAGGACCCTGGGATCATGACCTGAGCCAAAGGCAGAGGCTTAACCCACTGAGCCACCCAGGCACCCTATGCATTCGTGTACTCTTGATCATGCTTTCTGGAATGGTGGAGACGTCATAATGAATTGCAGCCGATGTCCTGGGAAGATAAGTGTGTCAGCCATGAGAGTATCATCTGCTGAAAAGGTGGTGTTATGAATGCAATTGGTATCTAATAAACCAGAAAGACCTCTAAGGCATCTTCCTTCAGTGTGTAACATCAGTGTGACAGTCAGTGGTCACAAGTCGGTTCCTAGACACACCTGTAAATTAGGTAAGTCCCTCTTAGGTATTTCCCTGCTCTTTGCTTTTTTGGCACTTCACCTGCCCTTCGTGTGTATCTCGATGCCTTCCCTTCTGTCTCTATCCTCAGCCTGCACTTGTCTTTGCTCCTTCCTTTGCTCAAAATGAAATTGACTTCTTGCCTGTGGTGTATCCCAGGCCAGTTTTGTAAGGGGTAATTCCTATAAGCTTGGTAGTACTCAAGATTATTTTGGATAGTCTTTGCGCAAGCATTTGACAGGGAAATTAAGCTTCTAATACAGTTTAGATTAAGTACTTATTTTAAACTGTATTAGAAGCTTAATTTCTATATGACAGTGGTGAATATAGGGTATCATGGCTCAGGACGAAGCTAAAGCAGGAATATGCATTTTCTAGAAAAAAAGTCAATTTAAATAAAATATTGAATATATAATAGTATAATGATACCCCACAATGTGGAAGAAATCATGAAGGTGGTATATCAAGAAACATTTGGATAGTTGTTTTTTTTTTTGCCAAAGAAATTTTTGCCAAACAAATAGAAAAATTTTTAGTAGGCTTTATTTGCACCCCGAGTAACAGCGAAGAGCAAAATAACAGTGGCCTTAAGTGAAAGAAATGGAAACCCCAATAATATTCTGGATATTCTATTTATTTTCGTGTGACAATTCCAGTGTTGCTGTCTCTTGTGTCTGCGAGCTCTTGTTCATGATGTCTTGAACTTGCATGTTCTGTGATTGTTTTTCTTTCCTTTCCTTTATTCTCTTTCTTTTCTTTTCTTTTTTCCTTCCTGTTTACTGTGAGCACTTACTCCTTTGGTAATTCCTTGGAAATTTCTTTGAGGATGGTTTGCAGGATGATTGTTTCCTTTCCCCCCCCTCGGTTCCTTGAATGAACTGCTCATTTAGAATACTTTAAACTAACTTCTGGGCTTGTTTCATTTTAAGATTTTATGTATTTATTTGACACAGAGAGAGAGAGCATAAACAGAGGGAGAAGCAGGCAGAGGGAGAGGGAGAAGCAGACTCCCTGCTGAGCAGGGAGCCTGATGCAGGACTCAATCCCAAGACACAGAGATCATGACAGGAGGGGAAGGCGACTAATGACTGAGCCACCCAGGCTCCCCTGAACTTGAGGTTTTTCAGACCTCTAAGGTAATATATATATTTGAGCTCCAAACCAGCTTTTGGTTATGAATGTTAGAGGGGGGTGGGGGGGGGATTTCTTCTTAACCCCCTCCACTCAGTGCCAAATTCCACAAAAGTCAGTTTTCTCACTATTGTTTTCTGGAATAAGTTTGTTTCTAGTTTCCTCTCACTTAGGCACTTTGTCTCTCATTCCCCAGGTCTCACCTGGCCGTGAATTTCCAAGTCACAAATCATGCGAGCTCAGCAAATTCTTCCTGGGGGAAGTTTACTTCAAGACCCTAAGTACTTCTGAATTCCTGCCTTCTTAGTTAATTTGGGTCCCGGAATATTCCTTCCTTACTTTACTTATTGATATATTTCAAATTAAAAAAAAAAACTTTATAGACTCAAAATGGGTGAAGGACCTCAATGTAAGAAAGGAATCCATCAAAATCCTTGAGGAGAACACAGGCAGCAACCTCTTCGACCTCAGCCACAGCAATTTCTTCCTAGGAACATCGCCAAAGGCAAGGGAAGCAAGGGCAAAAATGAACTATTGGGATTTCATCAAGATCAAAAGCTTTTGCACAGCAAAGGAAACAGTTAACAAAACCAAAAGACAACTGACAGAATGGGAGAAGATATTTGCAAATGACATATCAGATAAAGGGCTATTGTCCAAAATCTATAAAGAACTTATAAACTCAACACCCAAAGAACAAATAATCCAATCAAAAAGACTTTATAAAAGAATGCTCACAGGTGGTTGGGGGAAATGTACATTGGTACGACCACTTTGGAAAACTCTGTAGCAGTGTGGACTAAGGCTAAACCTATGTGCATCTTATGACCCAACAGCTGCATTTTTAGATATGTACCCGACAGAAATACGGATGCAAATCCTCCAAAAACACTTGTAAGAGTGCTTACTGCTGTCTTCTCCGTAATAGCCTTAAGCTAGGAAGTCTACAACTTGTCATCAATGGGACACTGGCCAAACCAACAGGCATGTTCATCTTCTGTTTAGTATTTATCCCCTTGTACAGAGCTTGGGAATGAACAAACCGATTCGGCAATAATATGCACGTGTCTCTCAAGCATAACGAAACAATCTAGATGCAAAAGAGAATGTACAGTGTGATTTCACATGTAGGAGAATTCAAAATCAGCAAATTGAGCTATACTGTTGGAGGCCACGGTGGTGGTTACTCTTGGAGGATTAGTAACGGGAAGGGAGAACAAGAAAAGTGTCTTCGATGCTGAAAACTTAGTTCTTACTCTGGCTGCCGGTTCCACAGATCTGTTCAGTTTGTGAAAATTCATCGATCTGTACACCTAAGATATCTGCGTGTTTCTGAAGACATAGTATACTTTTCTAGACAGGATGAACACTTTAGGAATCATTTTGAATTCTTTCTAGTGGGAAAAATGGTCAGACACATGCTTTGCCATCCTGCAGGCAACGAGACAGTGTCTGTTGGGCTTGCCATTGTGTCTCCAGCACCTAGCACAACCCTAGACCCATAGTTAGCGCTCAATAAATATTTGTAGAAGTCACGTAATTGGAGCTTATTTTTTTAAATTTATTTTTTATTTTCAGCATAACAGTATTCATTATTTTTGCACCACACCCAGTGCTCCATGCAATCCGTGCCCTCTCTAATACCCACCACTTGGTACCCCAACCTCCCACCCCCCCGCCACTTCAAACCCTCAGATTGTTTTTCAGAGTCCATAGTCTCTCATGATTCACCTCCCCTTCCAATTTCCCCCAACTCCCTTCTCCTCTCTAACACCCCTTGTCCTCCATGATATTTGTTATGCTCCACAAATAAGTGAAACCATATGATAATTGACTCTCTCTGCTTGACTTATTTCACTCAGCATAATCTCTTCCAGTCCTGTCCGTGTTGCTGCAAAAGTTGGGTATTCGTCCTTTCTGATGGAGGCATAATACTCCATAGTGGTCCAAACTGGAGCTTATTTTTTAAAAAATATTTACTTATTTATTTCCAAAGATCTATTTATTTATCTTAGAGAGAGTGGGGAGAGGCAGAGGGAGAGGAAGAGAGAGGGAGAGAGGCAGATTCCCCGCTGAGTGGGGGACCTGATGGGGGGCTCCATCTCAGGACCCTGAGATCGTGACCAGAGCCAAAATCGAGAGTGGGCCTCTCAACAGCTCAACAGACTGAGCCACCCAGGCACCCCTGGAGTTTAGTTTTTTTAAAACATGTAATTACCACTTGACCAAAAAAGCAAAAAACAAGACAAAAGAATAACTGATACAAGCCTTTAGAAATACAATGGCTTATTCGAAAAAAATGTGGGCTGAACAGATTATACTTCTTTATTCCCTCTCAGAAAATTATGGGATAAGTGAGGGAGGCTCAAGTCGTTTCTCAGTTTAAAAGAGAACAGAACGCTCCTCGGACTGGGTAGGGATGAAAGGAATTCTTAAGTAAGTTCTTCTTATTTTGGATGTTTTGCCCTTTGAGATGTCAATTCCTTGAACAAAGAGTAAAAGTAATTTCTCTAATGGGAAGAAATGGAAAAAAAGAGTCTTTAGAAAAGTTCAAATTATATTTAGCCATGGAGGACATTTACTTGAGGAAGTTAAAGCTTGTAACAGAAAATGTTATAGCTCTGCAGGGAAATCGCAGTAAGTAGCTGTGTGACCTTGACCAAGCCTCCTGTCCTCTCTGTTTCCAGTTTTCTGATTTGTAAAACGAGGAACAAGCACTAGGTTTCTTTCAAAACTAAACTTCTGTAATTGTGCCATCTCATCTTATTGTAGGAAACATTGGCTCCAATTGTTTCAAAAATATGAATTATAAATCATGAAAAGGGAAAGGTTGTTTTGTTAACTTCAAAGTAACAAAATACGATATGATTTCCGATAAATTTTATGTTGCTAAATAGAGACCTTTTAAAGGAGCTTGATTAAAGATTAAAGAGGATTTGTAACTAGAATATTAATTTTTTTAAAGATTTTATTTATTTATTTGAGAGAGAGCCGTGTACACAGGAGCACACAAGGGTTGGGGGGGTTACAGATTCCCCGCTGAGCAGGGAGCCGGCCCAGGGCTCTCCAGGGGCTCAATCCTAGGACCCTGAGATCATGACCTAAGCTGAAGGCAGGGGCTTAACTGACTGAGCCACCCCGGCACCCCTAGAATATTATTTGTTTAAATTTTCCTCAGGGGGCTCCTGAGTGGCTTAGTTGGTTAAGCATCTGCCTTTAGCTCAGGTCATGATCCCGGGGTCCTGGGCTCTCCGAGCACCATGTTGGGCTCCCTGCTCAGCAGGGAGTCTGCTTCTCTCTCTCCCTCTGCCCCTCCCCACCTCATGCTCTCTCTCTCTCAAATAAATAAATAAACTCTTTTAAAAAAATAAATTTTCCACAGCATTTTGGTGAGTGCATCATGGCAGAGACGGCTAGCTGTCCCCTGATCTGGTTTCCTCTTCCTGGGCACAAAGCTAGACGCTGCCTCCAGCCTCCTTCACAGTGAGGCAGGGTCATATGTGCTCTGGCTGATGGCTCATTAGCAGAAGTGATCCACACTGCTTCTAGGCCTGGCCTTGTGAGCACCTTGTGCCCATGATGCTCTAGGCTCTTCCCCTCCCTCTGAAGCCTCATAACCTTGGAAGCCACACGTTGACCATAGCAGGACCACAAGCTGAACGGATTCTGGCCCTGAGTTATCACTTGGAGGAAAGCTGCTGAACAATCAGGAACACCTGTTTTGTTCTTTCCACGAGCAGGAAATAAATATCTGTCATGTCTGATTAATTATATAGTCTGAGCTTGCAACTATTAATGTACATTTAACTAAACAAATAAGAAGCTGCATATTGTTAAGAATACTATTTCTCGGTTTATAAAAAATTCGTTGAGCTGTACGCTCACAATATCTGACTTTTTTTCTGAATGAATATACTTTTCTACAAGGGGAAAAACTTACTGTTCAATTTCTGATGTTCACAAGCAAAACAATAAGAAAATGGCATTTATATTTCTATAAAGAACAGATTTTCTAACAAGATAAAGTATTGCCCTCCCAACATTCTCCAGGAACTGGACTGGTGGTTGTAATATTGGCATTAGGAAGACAGCAGAGTCTGGGGGAAAGGCCTGGGACTTTGGATTCAATTAAGTTGAATTCAAGTCCTGGTTTCATCACCCAGCGCCTCAATTTTCTCATCTCTAAAATGGAGCTAATAGTATGTACTCTGTTAGACTGTTGTTGGTAAAATATATGCCTGGGACACAAGGGTGGCTCAGTGGGTTAAGCGTCTGCCTTCAACTCAGGTCATGATCCCTGGGTCCTGGAATCGAGTTCGGCATTGGGTTCCCTGCTCCGGGGGGAGGCTGCTTCTCCCTCTGGCTGCTTGTCTCTCTATTGTGCTCTCTTTTTCTCTGACAAATATGTAAAATCTTTAAAAAAAAGACACAAAAAAAAAACCCCAACCGGGGCACCTGAGTGATTCAGTGGGTTAAAGCCTCTGCCTTCGGCTCAGGTCATGATCCCAGGATCCTGGGATTGAGCCCTGCGTTGGGCTCTCTGCTCAGCGGGGAGCCTGCTTCCACCTCTCTCTATCTGCCTACCTTTCTGCCTTCTTGTGATCTCTGCCTGTCAAATAAATAAATAAAATCTTTTAAAAAAAATAAATAAACCCGACCAAACAAAAAAACAATGGCTAAAAATGTGAAGTTGAGGTTGGGTTGCTTAGAGCTGAATTCTGGCTCTGCCATGTAAGACTAAGTTGGATGAGATATTTCAATTCTCTGGGCTTCAGTTTCTTCATCTGAAAGATGGGGACAATGGGACATACCTTGGAGAGTTCAAGTGAGAACAAAATGAGTTAATACAGGCAAAGTGCTCATAGCAGGGCCTGCCGCAAAAGATGTATGTAAATGTTTATTTTATTGTTAGTGTTGCAAGGATTAACTAGAATATGGACAACATTTTCCCCTCATTTTGTAGACACTAATTAAATGCAATCATGCATTATTCCAAGATGTTTGGTAATCCTTGTTTATAGATAAAAATGATACGAGTTTAGTTTGACACTTCCCACATGATATCCTATCATTCAGAAATTTCATTTTAACCCATTTCAGTTTATCCAATATGTGCTGGTCTGATGTAAAATAATTTGATTCCATTATTTAACAGGTTATTGCATTGAGAAAAAATAAAGCATATAGAAAGAAATCTGTCTTCTCCATGACCAAGAGTTGGGTACGTATGTGTCATGTCTCCCTCCTCATCTTCGGAGATACACCAAGCCCCATGCACTAAATTCTTATGATGAAGGTCAGAGATGCTTGTCCCCTTAGCTGGGAATGATTTGATAGAGTCATCCTTCTGCTAGGCCAGACTATCCTTTTTGATTATGTCTTTTATCAGTAAAGCATTTTTAAGCATGCACTCTCAAAATTATATGTGAATGATATATGCTTAGTATTCATATGAAAGTGTATGTACTTATAAACTATACACTATTCTTCTGATATAGTATTAAATTACAATACATACTAGGGGAAGAGAGGAAAAAAATGAAACAAGACAAAACCAGAGAGGGAGACAAACCATAGGAGACTGTTAATCCCAGGAAACAAACTAAGGGTTGCTGGAGGTGGAGGGCAGGAGGGGTGTAATGTCTGGGTGATGGGCATTGGGGAGGGTGTATGCTATGGGGAGTTCTATGAATTGTGTAAGACTGATGAATCACAGACCTGTATCTCTGAAACAAATAATACATTATATGTTAATAAAAATAAATTAATTAAAAAAATAAAAAGAAAAAATTACAGTACATACACAAAAGTAAAACTTTTGGCATGATGAAATAAAGATTACTTATAGTACAAGATACATGTGATGGCTTCATAGAATTCGTAATCATAGTATCTCAAGTCTCAATATATACTTAGGATGAGGGTCAGTGTTAATGAGAGTATACGTTAATCTATATTTAAAATAGGATATTTCTTGGGGCACCTGGTGGCTTAGTCGGTTAAGCCTCTGCCTTTGGCTCAGGTCATGGTCTCAGGGTCCTGGGATGGAGCCCTGTGTTGGGCTCCCCGCTCAGCTGGGAGTCTGCTTGTCCCTCTCCCTCTGCACCTTCCCACCACCCGTGCAGTCTCTCCCTTTCAAATAAATAAAAAAAAATAACAAGATAAAATGAAATAGTATATTTCTTGGGGTGCCTGGGTGGTTCGGTCGGTTGAGGATCTGACTGTAGATTTTGGCTCAGGTCATGATCTCAGGGTGGTGATTGAGACCCACTTTGGGCTTCTGCACTCAGGAGAGAGACTTCTTGAGATTCTCTCTCCCTCTCCCTTTGCCCCCCCCCCCACCACATGTGCACACACATGTACTCTCCCTCTGGAATAAATAAATGATCTTTTAAAAAAGTAAGGTATTGCTTGATAACTTAAAAATTGTTTTTGTTTAACTGACTTATGTCAGGCCTGAGTAGGTTTTTTTTTTTTTAAACTAGGCTCCATGCCCAACATGGAGCCCAATGTGGGGGTTGAGCTCAGGACCCCAAGATCAAGAATCAGGTGCTTAACTGACTGAGCCACCCAGGTGCCCCTGAGTAGATTATCTTAAAAAAACAAAAACAAAAACACAACACCCCATGTTGGAGAGCCTTTTTAGGAGCAGAGGTAGAGTGAATGCTGCCACTTCCAAATTGTTTGTGCCTGACTCAGTGTTCTCTACAGTTAGTGATTTCTCCCTTTAAGGTACATTCCCATCTTTCTAGTTTAGTCAAAACTAGAAAATATTATCCGTATCCATTAAACTGGGCATACTGTGCAGTAGGTGTCAACAGGCCATCAGCAAACAATCTGGGGAAGAACCCTGCGAATGCTCCTGCCCTTTCCCTGGGAGAGACCTATTAAACATGAGAATCTCCCACAGGGACACCAAATGAAGGCAGCAATGCCAGTCCATATTTTCTATGTGACTTAACGTAAATTTCTCTCTCTTAAAGCTAAAAAATGTAGGTACAGGCAGATGTTGTCCTATTTTCTTCTCACATATCCAGAGGACCACAGCAGGTCCTCACCTCAGCTTGGTCTGCATGGGGTGTAGACTGCCCTGATCCATTCTCTTGCAACATCCCAGCTAGGGAGGTAGTTGAATAGTTTTCTTCTGTGTCAGAGAATATTATCCATCTTTGGTGGATCTGAAGAAGGTTTCTTTCCTAATGGGTGAGAGAATTTTACATTCTGTGGTATAAGACTTGTAGTTGATACCTTAGTGATGGAGTAGGAGAAAACTGAGCCCCAGGGTTAAAAACTGACCCAGGGATGCTGGTGAGCACAGTAACCAAGAGCCTGGCCTTGGGCATGAGTCCAAACTTGATCCAGATTCTGGCTCTAGTGCTTATAACTGTGTGACTTAAGGTAAGTTAATCCATCCTAACTTCAATTTCCCCATTCAGAAAAAGTGGTACTACCTACTGCATTAGTTAGGATATGTGACAGGTAGCTGTGTGTGTGTGTGTGTGTATGTGTGTGTGTGTGTGTGTGTGTGACAGAGACAGAGCGAGAACGAGCTCAAACTACAGTGGCCTGAAACATACAATTTTATTCCTTTTTCATGTTAAATTTCATGTACGCTGGGTTCCGAACTCACGATCAAAGTTTCTGTTGTTGCTATTATGTCTCATTCAAACCAGAGGAAGGAGGAAAAGAAAAGAAAAAAGGAGGGCGCACTGCTTTTCTTCCAGGAGCGTGAGTTGGAAGTCGTTTAAATATCCCCTTGGCCAAACCTTAGCGGCATGGTCACAACCAACTGCAAAGCAGCATGGGAAATGTCGTATTTGCTGGTGGCCATGGGCCTAGCTCCAGTTTTCTAATGACTAACGGAAGTCAGGAAAAATGGTAATTGGGGCACAGCTAGCTGTCTCTGGAAGACCTGTCTCTCAGGATAGTTGTGGGGATTAACTAACATCATTTACCACAGACATGGTCTCATGGCTAAAAAACAAACCCGGACACCGCTGTTATTATCAATCTTTGAGTCTTTCATGTTCTCGTAGGCAAAATGAATATTGATTGATTGCTCCATTCTGTAAACAGCTTTGAGTACTGAGCTTGTGTCAAGAGTGTCCTGCTTATCTCATGAATAGTAAGCGTGGAAACCCTAGTGATGTAAGTGGATGGGCTTTAAAAATATGTATGTGTGTGTGTGTGTGTATTTATATATTTATATTTATATATACTTTATTATTGTTACTTGTTTGCAAGGAATCATTCATCTTTTATGTTAGGATTTTCTATCTTTTTTTTTTTTTTTTAAGATTTATTTACTTCAGAGAGAGAGAGAGCACATGAACATGGGGAGGGGCAGAGGACAAGGTGGAAGAAGACAGGCGGACTCCCTGCTGAGTGGGGCTCCATCCCAGGACCCGGAAATCATGACCCTCATGAGCAGAAATCCAGAGTCGGATGCTTAACCACCCAGGTGTTCCTCATGTTGGGATTTTCTGAAGGCCTCCTATCACAAATGGAAATAAGACAAAAAGAGAGGTTCTACTATTTTTACCAAGGATATGAAAAATAAAGTACCAGGAAATAGGCTGATGATGGCGAGGGCTCATGGAGCTGGGGACGACAAGCAATAGGGCCAAACGGAGAAGCCTGGGATTGAGGATCTGAGCAGACCTCCTGCATTAGTCAGCTTGTGTTTCAGTAATTCCTAAGTCTGTATTTTTTTTTTAAAGATTTTATTTATTTATTTGACAGACAGATCACAAGTAGGCAGAGAGAGAGAGAGAGGAGGAAGCAGGCTCCCCGCTGAGCAGAGAGCCCGATGCGGGGCTCGATCCCAGGACCCTGAGACCATGACCTGAGCCGAAAGCAGAGGCTTTAACCCACTGAGCCACCCAGGCGCCCCCCAAGTCTGTATTTTATAACCAAGTTTGTTTCTCCCAGATCCCTGGGGTGGCGATAGCTCTGTCTAGTTCTGCCAGGCTCTTGTTGGTTTCGTTCATGTCTATTTTTTTTTTTTAAAGATTTTATTTATTTATTTGTCAGAGAGAGAGAGAGCGAGCGAGCACACGAGCAGGCAGAGTGACAGGCAGTGGGAGAGGCAGGCTTCCCTTTTGAGTGAGAAGCTCAATGCTGAACTCGATCCCAGGACCCTGGGATTATCACCTGAGCCAAAGGCAGATGCTTAACTGACAGAGCCATGCAGGCATCCCTCATGTCTTTTCATTCTAATGCTTCTGTCTAGGGCAGGTTATGGGGGCGGATGGCAGGTGCTTAAGAGGGCAAGCTATATAATGCAAATGCATTTGGAGCTTCTATGTGTTTTCTCCCAGCTTCGCTGAGATATAATTAACACATAACATTATATAAGTTCAAGGTACAGCACGTGTTGATTTGACACATGAGTGTATTGCAAAACGATGATCCCCATAGCACCGTAGCATCAGCTAACATCTCCGTCCCATTCCACTGTTACTGTCTCTTTTTTGTGGTGAGAGCATTTAAGCTCTACTCTCTTAGCAGCATTCAAGTACATGACGCAGTCCTGTCAGCTGCCCTCACTGCTGTATATTAGATGCCCAAATCAGTTAATCTGATAACTGGGAGTTTGACCTTTTAAGATCCCATATATAAGTCCTATCATACAGTATGTCTTTCTCTCTCTGACTCATCTCACCTACCATAATGCCCTCAAGTTTCATCCAAGTTGTTGCAAGTGGCAGGATTTCCTTCTTTCTCGTGACTGAGCAATATTCCACTGTGTGCGTGCGTGCGTGCGTGCGTGTGTGTGTCTGTGTGTGCACCCACATTTCTTTATCCATTCATCCACTGACGGACACTTACATTGTTTCCGTATCTGAGCTGTTGTGAGTGAAGCTGCAGCAAACATAGGAGCGCAGATATCTCTAGGAGATGGGAGCCCCTATTTGGAAATGGCGTATCCGCTCACATTTTATTGACTAAAGCAAGTCATATGTTAATTTCACACTTGTGAAATTAACAGTATAGAGAAGTATTTTCCCTCTTATGAGAAAGCTTTGTGAGGGAAAGAAAGGAGTAAAGAACTGTGCACAAATAATACGGTCTACAGTGCCTGAGTTTGAATTCTTAACTGGCTGATGTGACCAAGGGGCAAGGCTCTTAGCCTTCCGGAGCCTCATCCACAAATAGGGATAATTCTCAGAGCCCACATGATTGCGTTTGTCACATACGAGAACCCCTGTAAAGCAGAGTTTCCCAGTGGGATTCACAAATGGATTATACGGGTGGCGTGATACTGTATTTTTCAGACCACAGGCCAGTTGGGGGAGGCCTGGACCTTCCAGACCCTCAGCCCGTGACTTCCGGCCGCAAGCAGCTTGCCTGTGTGCTGGCTGCCGGAATGGTATTTTCTGCGAGTTGTGATATGAAAAATGTGAGGAAGCCCTGGAAAGAAAAACTCCCAAATCGTGCCTGGCTCTTGGTTAAGTTTTAAGCCAGGGCCGCTGTCATTACTGGTAGAGGGAGAGGGGACTGGGGAATCCCACAGTTTGGGTGGAAATGAAGACCTCAGTGGGAACCACCAACAGAAGCAAATTCCCCCCCACACAGCAGCTTCAAAAAACTCCACTGGCTGCTTTGCTGGTTTCCTCTCTGAGACCCTATAGGGGTCATAACCCCTCCTCCCCCACCCCGGCAATTCGAGAAATCCTGGGAAAGAGGATGCGAAGACAATGTCCAGAGCCCACGCTCTGTGTGCCCAGAGTTGAAAGTTGAGTCTAAAAATATGTCTCGCTATAGAACACCAATTGTGGCTGTTTCTATAGGCATTCCGCAGCTTATTACGAATCTCCCCTAAAAGAAATTCCTGGAATTGTGTTCGTCTGTGAGTTGCTGGGAAGACACAGCGCCATTCTTGGTCTGGCAAGTGGTCAAGGAGGACTCGCAGGGGTTTGACGTGGGAGCTTCTTGCTGCTGCTCTGCAGCCTGAGACTATGAGGCCAACGCTCTGCGTCTCTCTCAATCGAAGTCTATTCCAGCTGCTGAGATTTGTCTTTTCTCACTACCACAGGCGCGAGGATTCTCAGTGTAGACTAAAACCCCAGGGCAACTGCATGAGTACCGTTTGCTGATTTGCTAGTTCCCCTCCCCCGCAGCCCCCCCAAATGTCTCTAGTCCTTAGGCTACTTATACTGCTAGACAAAACATGTCTCCATTGCTCACGGCAGAATTTTTCTCTTATTTTACTCTGGTATTTCTCTGCTACCCAGCATTGGTATGGTCAGGGTCCTGTGTCCTAAAACAAATGGAAGAGCTGAGATTAACACAAGGAAATGAAGTTTTTAAAAAAAGATTTTAGGGCGCCTGGGTGGCTCAGTGGGTTAAGCCGCTGCCTTCGGCTCAGGTCATGATCTCAGGGTCCTGGGATTGAGTCCCGCATCTGGCTCTCTGCTCAGCAGGGAGCCTGCTTCCTCCTCTCTCTCTGCCTGCCTCTCCGTCTACTTGTGATTTCTCTCTGTCAAATAAATAATTAAAATCTGAAAAAAAAAAAGATTTTATTTATTTATTTGACTGAGAGAGATCACAAGTAGGCAGAGGCAGGCAGAGAGAGTGAGGGAGAAGCAGGCTCCCTGCTGAGCAGAGAGCCCGAAGCAGGGCTCGATCCCAGGACCCTGAGACCAGGACCTGAGCTGAAGGCAAAGGCTTAACCCACTGAGCCACCCAGGCACCCCAGAACTGAAGTTTTTAAACTAGGAGAGTTGCACCCAATGTTTGTGTCCTTTCGAAATCACAGCTTTGCCACATAAAGTGATTTCCATAGAATGACCAGCCGTTTGCTGGGCATGGATTTAACCTTCTTCTACTGTTAACTTCAACAGACATTTATTGAAAGGCTTTTATGTGTGAGATGCTGAAGACCCAACAATACATAAGGCATATTTTCTGGCCCCAAGGAACTTACATAGTGGGAGGAGCCTGTTAAATCAACACGATTCTGAATTTTCCAGTGTCAACAACGACTCTAATATTTTGTACTGAATAGGGGGAAAAAAAAAACACCACATACAATTCTCTGGTAATTAAACAGTACTTTAGATACACGTTTTAAAAGTGTTGGTAACTAAGCAAGTCCCTCTCTCCAAGCTCATGACTTATAATGAGGGTCTCCTGTTACCTCTCTGGGGAGGAAGAAAAAGCAGTTGGTCAGTATTGTTGTGAAGGGAACAGGGAAAGAGACGTCGTTCTCAGACTGCTGCTAGGGCTGAGAGGGACCTAAATTGGTCAGGCTTTCAGGAACGTCAATCTGGTGATGTGTAAATGCCCGACAATGGGAGATTCTTTAAGTTGTGGAACATTCCACAAGGGAATACTATGTGA
This sequence comes from Mustela nigripes, assembly GCF_022355385.1. Classification (NCBI taxonomy): domain Eukaryota; kingdom Metazoa; phylum Chordata; class Mammalia; order Carnivora; family Mustelidae; genus Mustela; species Mustela nigripes. Next base: position 237,225,231 of record NC_081557.1, on the reverse strand, counting down.
AGCATAAAAATGGTGCTCCAGATAAATCATGAAATGGAATATGTTGTTGAGTGAGAGAAATGCAAAACAGTAAGCATAGTATAATTTCAATGGTGTAAGTATTTATATGCATAGACAAAACTTGGCAAACAACGTTGTGGCTATGTTACAGGTGGTTATTTCTGAGTCTTGAGATTACAAGTGATTTTTAATTTGGACAGCGCTTTTCAGCACGTTTTGAATTTCCTACAAAGACCATGTATTACTATCATAATCAGAGGTGCTGGGGCAGGCTTTGGAATTTTGGCTGGTTTTTTGTTTTGAGAAATAGAAGAAGTCTGGATCGGGTCCTGTTTGCTCTAGGCCTTGGGATGGGAGCACAGAGGGGTGTGTGTGTGTGTGTGTGTGTGTGTGTATGTGTGTGTTTGTATAATTCCAAGTAAAAATATTTACATTATGTAGCAGAATTAAAAACAGAAGCTTGGTAGCTGTTGGGATTTCTACTCATGTAGACTTTTCCAACTAGGCCTGTTGAAGAGACAGCTTCAATTCTTTTTATTTGTGTAAGCACTGAAATGAAAGGAAATTTAGCACACTCTCAGGGAGATGAGCTCAGTGCTTCTAGACAAATCATGCTGTCTTTGGTGATTTTTCATTGGAAATCTGGAGAGAAGCCTGGGTGAATTGTTTGCTGGGCTGGTGTTCGGGTTAGCTCATGGCTTCCCTCACGTTATTGAATTTATGAAGTTCAAGAAAGCTGATCTTTAATCTCAGATTTCAAATAACCTTGATTGTTTTATTTTAAATACTGGTTTTAAAAAAATTCATTGTATATCTTATGAGACTGACGCGCTACTTACTGCATTAATGAGGCACCTTCATGATATATTTTAAACATATTTGAAAGAGAAAGAAAATTATGGAAAGAGCACCAGTCTTCTATATTGCCTTATTTTCTTCAGATCCACACCCCAGTATAAGTATTATAGATACAACAGAAGCTATCTTTGAACTCCTACCCAATTCTACTTCCCCACCTTCCTCGTTAGAGGTAACTACCCTAGTGATTTCAATGGGAATCATTCCCATGTTGTGTGTAGTAATTTTCTACATATTTTGCATCTGTAAACATTCAAATTTTTTCCTGAGTTTTTTCTCAACTTTTTTGAAGGGTACTTTCTCTAAATTTCTTCAATTTGCTTTTCTTTTTTGGTTGTTGTTTCTGAGATTTATCCCTTTTGGTAGATGTCATTGTAATTTATTCCTTTTGGTGGCTATATAATAGTCCAGTGTATGAATATGCCACAATTTATTTATCCTTTATTCCATTGAAGGACCCTTACTTGGGTTGTTTGCAATTTTGTTTCTGTTTTTGCTGTTTCCAACAATGCTACAATGAACATTGGTGAACTAGTAACCTTGTGTAGGGGGTAAACTCATGAGTGGGATTGCTGGGTCACGGGCTCAGTGTGTCTTCAGCCTAATTTGCTCTAGCCAATGGCTCTTCCAGGTGGTTTTACCAGTCTGTGGTTACACCCCGAAGGTGTGAGTGTTCTTACAAGTCTTTGTGATGGTTGATCATTCTTTAAATTTTTGCTGATCTGAAGGGCATGGCATGGTTTCTCATTGTTGTTTAATCTGACATCCCTAATTAATACTGAGGTTGACCTTCTTTCTATGTATTTTTTGGCTATTGAGATTTCTTTTCCTGTTAGTGACATTTTTAGATTCTTTGGTTATTTTCTTGGGGAGTTGTTAGTCTTTTTCTTCTTGGTTTATTCTCATCTTAACTTTAAATAAATAAGAAAAAGAAATCCATCCATCCATTCATTTAAAATACTTTTTGAGTGAAAACTGGGTGCGAGATGCTATGAAAGGAACATGAAAAATGCATAGTCTCTTCTATACAAATATTTGATTTATACTATTTTTGGTGATGCGAAGAGAAAGCTTTTTTAGCCTTACATAAGTGTTGTATTAGGGTGAACCTTGGCTTCATTTACATTATTTGTTCTTAAGGTTTATAGCAGACTATTCCTAATAATAATACAAAATTTATGTGGTTACGATTATTGCTGTGTTGCCCCTTAATTGTCAAAATGAAGCACACATTCTAGAATCTCGAATCAGAAAATAAAGGAAGATGGCCATGCTCCCCCAAGGTTATCTTATACTCATTATGCAGCAGCACATGTGGATGGTCAGGGGTACACAGAGAATGACTAATGCATTAATAAGGCTTACATGTACCTCCCACCCCCCTATAATTGCATTCCTTTCATTAGCTTTTACCCAGCTGGTCTGAGTTGCACAAACAAAATATTGTGTAAGATCAGCCCATTGATGGTAAATTCAGAACAATTTTTGTAAAACTCTTGCCAAGTTACATAGTGACCCCAGGGTCTTTAAACCAGCCAAAAAAATGTTAAGCAAAAACTGAATTAAATCCATTATCACAAATTTGTGCCCCATAATCTGATGAGACTTCCAGATGTCCAGCCTGAGACCATCTGCTGAATGTCTGTGGGCACACACTCCCAAAACATGTGCATGGATAAAAGTAACAGATCGAGGGCTTGGAGCTCTAAAACTCTGAGCAGTTCCTGCTTAGACATAAAAGTGCACAAGGAAAAACAAGTAAGAGGTTTTTTTGTTGTTGTGTGTGTGTTGTTTTTTCTTTACCATTATTTGCTTTCTGTTGAATCAATTAGTTACTTTATTCTTGGAGTCAAATGGCTTTTTCAACACATAATAAGACAGGCTCATTTCTCTCAAAGATAATGGACTATGTGATTTCAAATATTTTAAAAAGTAATGGCAAAACCTTTGGGAGTTAGCTGCTAACTTAGGCTTGGTAATTATTCTGAGTAGCATGTTTTGTTCATCATGGTATCTCTGTCTTATTTCAGGATTCTGAGAAAACAGAGTCTCAGAAGGAATTGCATGTATAAGAGGTTTATGGCGGGGTGCTCTTGGGAACAACATTAGTGAGAAAGTGAGGGAAGCAGGAATAAGCAGGGGAGAAGGTGGACCGAGGGGCAGTGGCAACAGAAGCCCCAGCCATTACTTCCCTACACATTGGGTGATGTGACAAGTAATTTTGTATTGACTTGGTTAGTCTATGGTGCCCAGTTGTTCAGTCAAACATCAGGCTAAATGTAGCTGTGATGCTCTTATTTGCATGTAGTAACATTTAAATCAGTATGCTTTCAGCATAACAGATTATGATCCAATAATGTGAGTGGACCTCATATTCTTGGTTAAAGACCTTAAAAGCAAGACCAAAGTTTCCTGAAGAAGAAGGAGTTTTTCTTAAGATTGCAACACAAAAACCCTGCCTGAGTTTTCAGCCTGCTGGAAATTTGACCTCTATAATATCAAAGCTCACCTGAATTTCCAGCTTTCCCTATAGATTTGAGGTTGACAGCCCCCACAACCATGTGAGTTGAGTACTTAGAATATATCTCTTTTGCTGTCTGTCCAGGACCCTAGGGATCTATATTATGACTCTTGCTATCAGGGTTTGCTGTAAACTGCATACTGTGTCTCTTCCCATCACAGTTTCAAGAACTCTGAAGGGTCTGAAACTTTACCCTACTTGCAAGCTAATAAGTGAGCCTTCCACAGTTTTATTGACATTGGTAGAAGACATGAGGCTGCTGGTTAGAGAAGAAGAGCAGTTTATTACGCTCAGCTATAACACTAGCCAGAATATCAGCATTTTAAAACCAATTCTCTGAATCCCAATTCCCGTAAAAGTGTCTCATCACATATATCTGCAGTGGCTTGTTACAGAAGAGGGACCCCGTGTTTAGGGAACCCAAATATTTTATAATGTGCAGTAGGCATGCCTGCTCTTTCCTTCGGAGGCAAGTACTATCTTTATCTTCCAAAGATGTTCATTATACAAATATTCCAGAACAAAGGGCAGAAAGCACCTCTTTCACAAAACATGCAGAAACACAAAAAATCCATGGAAAATTGTCTCTCAACACAGATAGCTCTAGCATGTGGCCTGCTGGGTTATGTGGTCCAAATGGCAGAGCTTCCTTCAGGGGCCTGGGCCTGCTTCAGAGCCCTGTCCTTCTCTGGTCTCTACCAAAGTTGGCAGCCTTTCATGTCACCTGGTCAACTAATTGGGATAACACTCAAACATTTAGAATATACTTCTTCTACGACACCCAAAAGTATGAGGTTTTCTTCCCAGAGGTGGAGATAAAAGAAGTACACTTTGGAAAATATGTACCCATATGTCCTGGATTACTGACTCTTATAAATTTTTTAATGTGTTAGGCTTCTGAATCTTCACAGGGTTTATCTTTGACTTTCTGGAATGCATGGGTCTTATGAAAGCCTCCACAACACCTGCTACTTCCTGTCTATCCAGTCTGTTGAACATCGTGCCATTGATATAGTGGACCAATCTGATGCTTTGTGGTATTTAAAGGTTGTCCAGATCCCCTTGGAATATATTACAACACAGTGCAGAAGAGGGACTATAGCTGGGGATGAGTCTGTAAAAATATACACTTATCTGTCCTTTGTATATGCAGATAGGTTTTGATCCCTCTTCCTTGTATGGATGGAAAGAATCCATTCACAAAGCTACTACACCAAGGATACCATATTTGGCACAATAGCTGCAATGCGTTGATTTTGCATTTTGTTAATTGATCGAGTTTGCAGTTGTCCACTGATGTCCTCCAGGATCCATCTGGTTTTTGTACGAACCAGACTGATAGGTCTGAAGGTATCACTAATCTCTACCATTCTTCCTGGGATGTGAAAATTTTCTGATGCTTTATTTTGGTTGGGTGAGCAAGTTTCAGAGACTTCCATGTGTCTTTCTTTACTGTGACCACTCTTACACCACTGGCCAAGTAACCCATGTAGAACTCTGTCAATTACTAAGTACGTCCATTGCATGTATACATTTGGGGACTGGGGAAATGATCATCATATGAGGCTTTGGACTCTTTGGACTAATCTAGGCCTAACTTACTTGACTCTCATATGCTCCCACTCTAACAGGGCACTTCTGACAATTTTTCAGATCCTTAGGAATGGTCCACAAAATTTGAAACTTTTGTTGAACAGTCCTAAAGAATCTTGATTTTTATCTTTGCTCAATATATGGTTACATGAGTCAATGGTCATAGGTCCTTTCATTTAAGGACCGAATGAATCATTATTGAATATGTTTACTGTATATTCCATAGCCAGGCCTTTTCTCATGGAACTTATGTCTTCTTTAGTCAATGAATGCTGGATGTGAGAACTCAGATGTTCAAAATCAGACAGGGGATCATGACTAAATAGTGGGGCAGCTACCTTTAGTCTCCTGATTATTCATCTTTGATTTTTTTCTTTTTATAAATTGAGAAAACCCTCATGGGCTTTCTGTCTACCTTGCCCCTAGGTATTCTGTGTTCTATCAACCATCTTCATACCTTTCTGAGATCAGGTCTCTTTGTTGCCAATTTAACCTCTTTGCCCTTTATGATAATTGCACTCATTTTGCTTCTGATTTTTAAGTTCCGCTATCTAACTTTTATAATTTTAGGATTCTGTCACCCTCAATGCTATTGATGAGCTCAGTTCTATAACAATATGGTCTACCACCGGTCATCACCTAGCTCAGAAATCAGCAAACTACTGCCCATGTGCCACACCCAGCCTATTGTCTATTTTGTAAATAAAGTTTTATTGGAACACACAGCCATGTTCATTCATTTACATTTTGTCTATGGTGACTTTTGTGCTACAACAACAGAATCGAGCAGTTGTGGCTGAGACCATATGGTTTGCAAAGCACAATGTATTTATTCTCAAGCCCTTTATTAAAAAAAGTTTGTTGATGTCTTCTATAGAGGACAGCCATCTCAATATCATTGGTCTCTGTTGACTGCTCCATTGTTGATTGCTTTAGTAAAGAGGCGTCCTCTGGGCCTCCCCATGGAACATAGTCAGTGGTAAGTTATTCTATCTTAGGTAGTCTTTCCTTTTTTCTGAGGCTTTGATTCACTTTTCTTCATCTTCTGCCTCTTTAGTCTCTCTTTAGGGCCCCCTGTTGGTAGAACTTAATAAGAACAACTGTAGTTTACAGTCACCAGAAAGCTGAAATGTATTTTGCAGCAGCCCAAATTTGGGTTTAGAAAGTGGAAAAAAAAAAAGATTATTAAAGAGCCCAAGAAGCAGAATGCAAGTGGGAAGATCAGTTTAGAATGCTTACTGAGGTAACTTAAGAAAGGTGATGGCAGTAGAGATGGAGAGAGGGAATGGATTCAAGGCACATTTGAAATTTATGTTAACAGTGCTCTCTGCAGAGAATAAGAGGAAAGAAAACAGGGGACCACCTAACTGGGTGAGAGTGGCATTCACTGACGTTGGGAACACTGAAAGAGGACCAACTTTGTGGGTGAACAGTCTTGTGGTGGGATGTGAGCTGGCCTGGGACAGACAGGGAGCAGTTGGGGAGGGCAATTCAGGGTGGTAGAAAAGTCAACAAAAGAACAAGCTAAAAACAAACAAACCAACACCCTGCAATTGTGTTCAGGGAACAGTGTCTATCCGCTTGCCCGGAGGGAGGATCCGAACAGAAAGGAGGGAGAAAGGCAGGACGTAACCACAAGTGCTGCAGCCCACGCAGCTGCAGAGCCATTAACATGGTCCTTTGGACATACACTAACCATTAAATGCTTAGCTTGTTTTTCCTTTTTAAAAAGTTTTCTTGAGATGTTGTTCACATACATAAGATTCACCCATTTAAAATATGCAATTCAATGGTTTTTAGTAGATTCACAGAGTTGTCCTGTCATCACTACAATCTAATTTTAGAGTATATTCCTGACCCCCAAAAGGAACTCCCTTCCCGTTAGCAGTCCATCACCTTCCCTTCCTCCCAATCCCAGCTGAACTTTCTGTCCCTACAGATTTACCTCTTCTGGACAATTCCTATAGAAGGACTCAGACGGTACGTTTTTGTGTCTGCCTTCTTTCACATAGCATGTTTTCAAGGTTCTAAATATTTAGCTTTGAGACTCATGTGTATGTTCTGAGAATGAATAGCTCAAACCAGGGGGAGAATAAAAAGTTTGAGTTATTTCATCCAAAAAGTATATTTTAAGTTTTTCTAATGTTTATGCCTTTGAACCATCTACCACAAATGAAAACATGAAGCAAAAAAAAAAAAATAGCATTTTAGGAGCATTAAGAAAATGTTAACAAAATGGTAAGATGAGAGGAAGGGAGTTTAATTCTTGATTTTTAGGTCATCCCATATTTTTATTTATTTATTTATTTTTTTTTTTTTAAGATTTTATTTATTTATTTGACAGACAGAGATCATAAGTAGGCAGAGAGGCATTCAGAGAGAGGAGGAAGCAGGCTCCCCGCCGAGCAGAGAGCCCAATGCGGGGCTCCATCCCAGGACCCTGGGATCATGACCTGAGCCGAAAGCAGAGGCTTTAACCCACTGAGCCACCCAGGCGCCCCAGGTCATCCCATATTTTGATTAAGATACTGTGTTTCGTGGGAGAGTCTGGGTGGCTCAGTCGGTCAAGCATCCAACTCTTGGTTTTGACTCAGGTCATGATCTCAGGGTCATGAAATCCAGCCCCACATAAAACCTCTGTGCTGGCCGTGAAGCCTGCTTAAGGTTCTGTCTCTCCTGACTTGTTAATTTTAGCCACTCTGACTGGTGTGAGGTGATATCTCATTGTGGTTTTAAACAGCATGGAGGTTCCTCAAAAGTTGAAAATAGGGGTGTCTGGGTGGCTCAGAGGGTTGGGCCTCTGCCTTCAGCTCAGGTCATGATCCCAGGGTCTTGGGATCCAGCCCAGCAACAGGCTCTTTGCTCGGCAGGGAGCCTGCTTCTCTCTGTCTCTCTGCCTGCCTCTCTGCCTACTTGTGATCTCTGTTGGTCAAATAAATAAAATCTTTAAAAAAAAAAGTTGAAAATAGAGTTACTTTATGACCCAGCAATTGCACTACTGAGTATTTACCCTAAAGATACAAATGTAGTGATCTGAAGGGGCACATGCACCCGAATGTTTATAGCAGCAAAGTCCACAAAAGCCAAACTATGGAAAGAACCTAGATGTCCATCAACAGACGAATGGATAAAGAAGATGTGATATACACACACACACACACACACACACACACAATGGAATACTACACAGCTATCAAAAGAAATGAAATCTTGCCATTTGCGACGATGTGGATGGAACTAGAGCGTATCATGCTTAGTGAAATAAGTCAACTGGAGAAAGACAACTATCATATGATCTCCCTGATATGAGGAAGTGGAGATGCAACGTCGGGGGGGTGGTTTGGGGGTAGGAAAAGAATAAATGAAAGAAGATGGGATCAGGAGGGAGACAAACCATAACAGACTCTTAATCTCACAAAACAAACTGAGGGGGGTAGAGAGTAGGGAAGAGGGGGGTGGGGTTATGGACATTGGGGAGGGTATGTGCTATAGTGAGTGCTGTGAAGTGTGTAAACTTGGCGATTCACAGACCTGTACCCTTGGGGCTAATAATACATTATTTGTTTATAAAAAAATTTAAAAATCAAAAAAAAATTCTGTCTCTCCCTATCGCCCTCCCCTCCTCCCCCCTGCTTGCGTGTATGCTCTTCTCTCTCTATCCAGAAAAAAAAAAAAAAGATGTTGCATTTTGTGAAAATCTAAGTATTTCTCTCTAACTTTAGGTTAGCTTATTCAGTCTTTATTTGGCAGCTTTTGATGAGTAAATTAAGAGTCAGACCGCCTCAGTTTGATTCTGGCTCTGTCACATACATTGACCCTGGGCAAGTGATAAGTCATTCAACCCTTCTGTGTCTTAAAGTCTTATCTGTAACATGAGTCTTATCATGTAAGTCTTATCATGTAACATAATAAGAGGACTTCTGTAAAAATTGTATATATGTTGTAAAAATTAAATGAATGAATATAAGTAAAATATTTAGAACAGTACCTGGCATGGAGCTATATTATTATTATTCAATGCCTTTGACATTTATGCTTAAAGAAACCATTTGCCTCTTCCTCCTCTACCCCCTGACAGGTATGTGGAGAAAATGAATAATTAGGCCAGATGGAGGAATCAATTCTTTCTTTCTTTTTTTTTTTTTTTACAAACTCCATTGCAGGCTATATGTTAATGTAATGGATATCATTTTTGTGTAACCCAATATCCACTTGCCTTCTCTTCCTTAGTACCAGAGCTTGAATTCCAGGCTTGGACAAAGGACCACGTTTCCAAATCTCTCTTACAGCTAGGCTTTATGACCACATTCTAGATGGTGAAATAAATGGAATTGTTGTGGGGGCTTCCAAGCTGCTGAACAGTAGCTGCCTCAGCTTGTAGGGGCTTTTTGTCCTTCTGTCTTCCTATCTTCTAACCTTCAATTTGAGGTGATGGCAGTAACTCCCGCAGCCATCTTAAATCGAGACGGTGGACGCCATATTGTGAGAATAGCTGCAGAGACAGGAGCCTGTGTCTCTGAATCTCTGAAGACAGCATAGAACTGTTTGACTCCAGAATTCTTTAACATGAGTGTGAAATCAGCTTTTTCTTAGGTAAGTCACTGTAATTTTGCTCATTTGACCTCTGCTGTAAGAAGCCAACCTGTCCTGACTCATAAAAGCTAGTTTTTGTATTCATTAATTGATTTTTTATTCATTCAAATGTTTACTGAGTCTGTACTCTGTGGTAAGTCCTGAAGAGTTAAAGAAATCTCTTGAAATATTTCCTTCTTCAGGTCACTGGTCTCGTGGAGATGAGTTGTGGCTCCTACAAACCCAAATGGAATATTACACAAAATGATTATGTTTGTGTTAAAGTATCTTCCTGGTTTTAAAAATGGGGCTGTCTAATGATCTGAAGATCACAAGTTCAGAGAAAAGAATGACGATGCACTGGAAGGACCGTTGGGGATGTAATTGTGGGATGTGGAGAGTTCTAGAAATTTGTTTTGATTTTGCTTCCTGCTCCTTGGCTCCGAATTCATCCCTGCCTCTGCCTTTTGTTGAAGATGACATAATCTTTCACTCTCACCAGCGGAAAGTGAGTTGACCTTTGTCTCTACAACCATGAACGTTCCCATAAAGCCTTCCATCTTTAAGATGCGGGGGAAGCAGAAGCAAAATATATAGGGGAATTGTGATGATAATGATCATATACTGTGCATCTTCAAAATAAAAATCACCAGGTAATCCAGGATGCACACAGTTATCTGGTCAGGCTGCTATTCATAGACATATTTAGGTCAGATCTATCTACGCAAAAGGAAACCGTTGAAGTTACAAAGCTTCGGGAACTCATTCAATAAATATTAATTGAGCATCAACTACAGACTTGGCTTCAGGAGTGGGGGAAGGGCATCAAATCAGAATGGTCCCTATCCCCTTGTTACTTAGAGTTTCCCACAGCCCCCTTCCTTCCCCTGATGAGAATCATACACATTCCCACCCCATCTTTACTTCAAACATACATGTGAATCATATGGAATTGGACTGTTAACACAGAGGTACGATTAAAGCTGCCTCAGTTCAACCTTTGATCCAATGTCACTAACTCTTAAAAATACAACAGATTTACAGGTGCCTGGATGGCTCAGTCAGGGAAGCATGGGACTCTTGATCTCAGGGTCATGAATTCGAGCCCCACGTTGGGGGTAGAGATTACTTTAAAAGAAATGACAGATTTATTTTTCCGAAGAATACCCTCACTTTATTGTACATAAGCCATGTTATACCTAAGTCTTAGGGGAATATGACAGGGATAAGATGTGAGCCGCCCTTGGAGAATTCTATACAATAAACATTTATTTACCTCTCTAGGAAACCACTCTCCCCATGCAAATTAAATCCAATGTGTCTCTGGGGCAAATACTCAGTATCCTTTTTCTCCCCTGTACCTTCAAGTCATCCTCACCTATTCAATGTAAATCATATTTACAAGGCAGGTTTTGTTGTTGTTGTTGTTGGTTATTTTGTTTTTCAATATCTGGAGTATAATTGAGATAAAATATGGGTCACTGAATAAAAGAGACGTATTTTTCTTTCAACAAGTAGCCCTTTGATCTATTTAAATTCATCAATAATAGATTAAGCACATTACCATTTTATCCATTTTCCACAATCTCAAATCAGTTTCAAACTGAGTAAAAAACAACAACAACAACAACAACAACAAACCCCCACTATATTTTATGTTTGTATGTCTTTCAAACAGCACGAATTTGACAGGTTGGCATTTGTTTCAAATTCTGATATGGTGGGGGGGGGGAAACTGTGTTTCACTGATGTGATAAAAACAAAGAGAAGTCACCAAATTAAAAGGGCTTGCTTCTCTTTTAAGGAAAAAAGACTGGACGTACTATCAACAGTTGTATTTTTCAGTTCACTTTTTTTCTCGTTCTCCCTCCCTGACACCAATCTAATTTGCTCTTGCATTAAATAATTCAGCCCTTTTCCTTTGTAACGGGTTGTATTTGGGGAGATGAAGACAAACTGCTTAGACCTTGAAAACCACATGGGCTCCTCGGATAGATGGCATCTGTGAGGACTCAGAACTCCCTCTACATTCTATAGGGAAAAAACAGAGCCAGGTGCATTTCTTCCCAAATCAAATTAGCTGCAAGATGCCACATCCAATTGTGGCAAATTGATGTGAGAGTTTGTGATGTCTGCAGCCGCTCTTCCAGCAAAGGTCACCAGGAAAAGGCACAGACACCGGGCGGGCGGGGGGGGGGG